>NC_056736.1:677545367-677659864 GCF_019279795.1 Protopterus annectens
TGCATTTTGCAAAAAGGATGGACATGGGTGTAGTGAATATATATTTTAAGAAGAGGGAGGAGTACAGGATGATGTACAAGAGTGGAGGAAGATGCACACAGGTGGATTACATTCTATGCAGGACGGCCAGTCTGAAGGTGATTGCAGACTGCAAAGTGGTGACTGGGGAAAGCATAGTTAGGCAGCATAGGATGGTGGTCTGTAGGATGACGTTGGTGATCAAGAAGAAGATGAGGAGACTAAGGGCGGTGCCAAGGATCAAATGGTGGAAGTTGAAAAAAGATGAGATTGTAAGGCTGAGTTCAGGGAAGAGTTAAAATAGGCACTGGGTGGCAGTGAAGAGTTACTAGATAGCTGGCCAGCTATAGAAGAGATGGTAAAGGAGACAGCTAGAAAGGTGCTTGTTGTGACATCTGGACAGAGGAAGGAGGACAAGGAGACCTCGTGGTGGAATGAGGAAGCACAGGAGAGTATACAGAGGAAGAGGTTGGTGGAGAAGAAGTGGGACTGTCAGTGAGATGAAGAAAGCAGGCAGGAGTACAAGGAGATGAGGAGTATGGTGAAGAGAGAACTGGTGAAGACTAAGGATAAAGTGTATGATGAGATATATGATAGGTTGGACACTAAGAAGGGAGAAAAGGACCTGTACAGATTGGCTAGGCAGAGGGATTGAGCTGGGAAAGATGTGTATCAGGTTAGGGTGATAAAGGACAATGAGGGAAATGCACTCAGAAGCGAGGAGAGTGTGTTGAGTAGAAGGAAAAGTACTTTGAGGGGCTGATAAATGAAGAGAATGAGAGCGAGAAGGTTGGATGATGTCGGGAGTGTATCAGGAAGTGCAACAGATTAGTAAGGAGGAAGTAAGGACAGCTATGAAGAGGATGAAGAATGTAAAGGCTGTTCGTCCAGATGACATACCTGTGGAAGTAAAAAGGTGTTTAGGAGAGATGGCAGTGGAGTGTTTAACCAGATTGTTTAATGCAATCCTGAAATCTGAGAGGATGCCTGACGAGTGGAGAAGAAAGAACAGTTGTGTAAGAACTTACCATAATGATATATGTTCTTCTCTTCTCTGTGGCAGTATTCTTTACATGAGGGAGTTGCCTGCCCAGGCGACCTGATGTCGACCAGTATACCAAAGTCTTTTATTACTGGAGGGGGCATGGTTATGTCTGACTTAGGCAGCTATTGGACGTAGGCCATGAAGGTGACGTATGCTCGCACCATCCTCAGAACTGAAGCCCCAGGAGGAGAGACAGTGCAAGGAATAGAGAGTCAATACATCCAAGAACCATGACAAGTGGGGAAGAGGGGGCAGAATAATGCAACAGAGAAGAGAAGCGAAGGACATCTACTGTTACATTAAGTTCTTACACAACTATTCTATGCCCTTCTGTTCATCTGTTGCAGTATTCTTTACATGAGGGAGAGTACCAAAGCTCATGGAGAGAGGGAGGTGGAGTCAGCTTATGAATTTTCCAAGAAGCCATGAAGAATGGCCTTGGCAAACCCAGACCAATATTTGGAGATGGAAATTGGAATCTAGCCTGTAATGTTTGTTAAAGGTGTGGACAGAGCTCCAGGTAGCTGCTTCTAGGATAGAGCTGGTGTCCAGTCCCTTAAGAAAGGCACCAGAGTAGGCCACTGCTTTGGTAGACTGAGCTTTGACCGAGCAGGGAGAGGTTTCCCATGGTAGGCATAGCAGAAGGTAATGGTTTTGGAAATCCAAATAGAAATAGTTTGTTTGGAGATGAAGTCCCAGAGCCCTAGGGTGGAATGAAACAAACAGCTGTCTGATTTCCTAATAGATTTTATTTTGTGAAGGTAAAGTCTGAGTTGTCTTTGCACATCAAGTGTGTGCAAAATCTTCTCACTAGTGTTTTAGGGAGAAGGGAAAAAGGTTGGTAAGTGTATAACCTGGTTTAAGGAGAACTCATTAACTACTTTTGGCATAAAAGAGGGGTTGGTGCAAAGGGAGACCCTGTCTTTGTGGAAGATCAAAAAGGGGGGGAGAATCCATCAGGGCCTGGAGCTCAGAGACCCATATGACAGAAGGTATGGCTAGCAGCAAAAAAGAAGTTATGCACTTACCATAATGTTCCATGTGAGTTGTTCATCTTTGCCTTCATTCTTTACTGATGGGGTTCAGAGCCGATCCCTCGGCTCCAAGTCGGCACCTACTGCAAAGCTCGAGGATTTCAAGTAGCTCGAGGCCAAGTTCGTATCCCATGATGCACACTGAGTTACCTCAGATCTTGTTTGCTGCATAAAATAATACCATATGTCATTCTATAACTCCATAAGAGAGAAAGTATAGACGGGTTGAGTGACCAGGAAGGATCTAGCATCTCGGTCTTCTGAAAGCCCAGGAGGGGGCAGCAGGGAGGGATGTACGAATGACAGCGAGATGAACAACTCACATGGGAACATTATGGTAAGTACATAACTTCTTTATGTAAAGTTGTTCTATCTCGCCGTTCATTCTTTACTGATGGGTAGCATCCCAAGCACCATCAACCTCGGGTGGCTCACGGAAGTATATTTCTCAGGATCGTGGATCCAAATGAGGTCCTGTCCCTAAAGGCCTTGTCAACTTTGTAATGAATGATAAAGATATGAGGTTTTGACCAAGTTGCTGCTATGCAAATGTTATCAATAGGAAGTCTGGCAGAAAAAGCAGATGATGTAGAAACTGCTCTGGTTGACTGAGCTTTAATTCTATGCTGCAAGGGCATACTAGCAGTTGAATAAGCAAATGTGATACAATCAGATAACCATTTAGACAGAGTTGTTTTAGCCACTGGCATACCCTTCCTGGGATCTGAGAATGAAACAAAAAGCTGGTCTGATTTCCTGAAATCATTTCTTCTATCCAAATAAAATTGGAGCTGTCTGTGAACATCAAGTTTGTGTAGCATGTACTCTAAATTGCTGTAATGGTTGGGGAAGAAAACTGGCATATCAATAATTTGGTTGAGATTAGTTTTAGTGTAAACTTTGGGTAAGAAAGCGGGTTTTGTTCAAAGTGAGACACTGTCAGCATGGAAAGTCAAACAAGGAGGCTTGATGGATAAGGCCTGAAGCTCTGACACTCTGCGAGCAGAAGTAATAGCCACTAAAAAGATGGTTTTCCATGACAGAAATTTGAGGTCACACGAGGAAGCTGGTTCAAATGGCGGAAGAATTATGTGGGAAAGCATCAAATTTAGATTCCATGGAGAATAAGGAGATTTCACAGATGGTCGAATATGAAAGGTCCCTTTGAGAAAGGCTTTGGATAATTTGTGTGACATAATATTCAATCCTTCAAATCACAGATGTAAGTTAGAAATGGCAGAAAGTTGAACAAGGATGGTTGCTGTTGCAGCTCCTTTATTGAATATCATGGTTAAGAATTCTAGAATCGAGGCCATTGGGGCTTGGTAAGGATCAATATTGTTTTTAAGAGGCCCATATAGAAAATGTTTTCCACTTGCTGAGGTACAGCTTCCTCGTACAGGATTTATGAGAGGATAGGAGAATTTGCTTCGTCTCATTGGAAAGGTTATGGAATCTGGCTATGATGGGAATTGGAGCAGCCAAGCTGTCAGCTTCAGGGACTGCAGAGAGGGATGAAGTTCCCCCAATGAGTGCATCAGAAGGTCTGGAACTGGATCCAGAATCCAGGGGTCCTCCAAAAGATGAAGCTGAAGGAAGGGGAACCAAATCTGATGAGGCCAATAGGGAGCTATTAGAATTATGGTCCTTCCCAGGGCTTTGGCTTTCTGTAATACCTTGGGTATCAATGGGATTGGTGGGAATGCATAGAGGAGACCCATGGGCCAATCGTGAACAAGTGCATCCATTGGGGCTTCTCCTGGAGGGCGAATCAGGGCGAAGTAGCTTCTGTATTTGGTGTTCATGTGCCTGGCAAAAAGGTCGCAGCAAGGCTGGCCCCACCTGCAGAATATCCTGTCCGCTATTTCCATCTTGAGGGACCACTCGTTGGGCAACAAAATTGCTCTGCTCAACTTGTCTGCTATCATGTTAGATTTCCCCGGGATGTGCATTGCTAACAGAAAGCACTGGGTGGAAATAGCCCACTGCCATACTCTGAGGGCCTTGCAACAAAGGGGGTATGATCTGGTTCCTCCTTGCTTGTGCAAATACCAGACCACTGACATGTTGTCCGTCTGAATCACAATCGTACCTAGAGGAAGAGAGTCATGGAAGTACTGTAATGCCAAAAGTACTGCTCTCATCTCTAAAACACTGAAATGCAAATGTGTCTCTTGATCAGTCCATGTGCCTTGGGCTGTCTTTCCCTGAAAATGCCCCCACCCTATCACGAAAGCATCCATGGTCACTGTGGCCGCTGGAGGGGGTAGCACAAATGGGCGTCCTATCGTAACATTTAGTGAGGTAAAGCATCACTGAAAATCCTTTTTGCAGGAATTTGTGATCATTATCATGTGAGACATGGGGAGCTCTTGGTAAGACCATTGAATGAACAACAGCTATTGCAGTATCCGCATGTGCATATGACCCAGTGGTATGGCTAAAATTGCTGCTGCCAACATACCTAACAATTTCAGAACTTCTGATGTTGGTGCCTTCATTTTGGATATTATAATGCGGACATGCTGATGGAGAAGTAAGACTCTTTCTAAAGGAAGTCTTAGCATGGTGGTGGTGGTGTCCAGATGGGCTCCGATAAAGACGATATGCTGCGATGGCAACAAGGCAGATTTTTCTGAGTTTACTGTAATGCCCAGGTGATTACAGAGTGAGAGAGTGGACTCCCTGGCCTGAATGAGTTGATGCCTGCTGGTGGCAGTAAGGATCCAATTGTCTAGGTATGGAAACACCTGGAATCCTAAACGTCTCAGGTGAGCTGCGACCACTGCCATGCATTTGGTGAACACTCTGGGGGCTGTAGTGAGACCAAAGGGCAAGGCTCAAAACTGCTAATGATTGGCTCCCAGACGGAAGCGCAGGTGATCCCTGGATGGCCTGGCCATTTTTATGTGGTAGTACGCATCCTGGAGATCTATCGAGCACATCCAATTGACTTTCCCTAAGAAGGGAAGAACTGACTGAAGCGTGACCATCCGAAACTTCTCTTTCTTTACAGATTTGTTTAGTCTGCTGAGGTCCAATATAGGTCTCCAGTCCCCTGTCTTTTTTGGAACTATAAAGAATCTTGAGTAAGTTCAGGATCCTGTCTGGTCTGCTGGGACTGGTTCGATGACTCTTTTTCTTAGCAACATCTGGACCGCTACTGTTGCTTGTTCCCTGTGACTGGGTGGAATGTCCGGGATTTTCCATTTCAGTGGAGTGAGTGTGTCAAATGGGATGAAGTATCCTCTGGAAATAATACTTTGTACCCAGTTGTTGTTTGTTATTTTGAGCCAGGCATCTGGGTACAAAGATAACTGACCCCCAACTGCCAGAGCAGGACAGTCAGGCCTCCTTCACCCTGGTATTGTGGACCCCCCTCTGCCGCAAGGGCAGCGTCTTCCATTATTACCCCCTTCTCTGCTCCTGGAGGGGGTTTCACCACGTGTGTCCTGAAAGGCTCCTTGAGCTTTTCGGAACTACATTTTCCCTCCCCTTTGACCCTTGTGGTAGGGTTTGGTAGGGGTGGAAAAATGGCCCCCGACGGCTGACAGAGTCTTTCCGTCCTGCTCACACTTGGTTAAAGTTTCCTTGACTTTGGGTCCGAAAAGTGATGAGCCATTAAAGGAAGTATTCACGAAGGATGACTTGAAGGGCTCCATGAAGGAACACAAGTGCATTCAGGTGTGTCTCCCAAGAACAACTCCTGTACCCACTGCCCTACTCATTCCATCATCTGCATATGAAATGAGGCACATGGACGAGTTCACTATGGAACTGAGGGTAGCAAGCTTGGCGGCAATTCTGTCTGTGACACCTGCAGCTACTGTACCCTGAAGAGTATCTCCCAGCTCTGAGGAGATCTCTTTGTAGTCTTGTAAAATAGGTTAAACAGTTAAGTGAAGTGCAAAAGATGCTGAACTAAACATGCGCTTCCCACATCTATTCATGATCCTGGAGTCTCTGTTAGGAGGATGGATAGACGAGAAAGTTTCAGACATTTCCATTTTGGTGGCTGCCGCCACCACCATGACATCAGCTGGAACACCTTTGGTTAAGAAAGATTTATCTAGGAGAGCAGATATGAACTTATTAGGCCTCCTAGGGACAGGCTCCATAATAACCAGAGACTTCCACTCCCTTCGTGAGACCAGCTGCATGAGGTCATCGAAGGGTGTAGACACCCAAAAGTTGGAGGGCTGAGACCTGAAGCATTCAGTAGGACAGACTCGTCCTCAGTAGGGTTGGTGGACTGCCAGTCACCCCCTCTGCCTAAGGATTTCCAGTAACTCAGTAAATGAGATATCCTCAGAAGGGGAGCCTTCCGATTCATCCAAGTCAGTGTCAGATGTTAATGACTCCTGAGGGGAGTCCAAATTTTCCTCTTACACACCCTGTTCCTGGGAACCTCATCAGTGAGAGCTTCTGGGAAAGTCTCGGAAGAGCATGGGCCACCCAATGGGGCTTCCTGAGGCTCTGGGTCTCTGCACTTAGCAAGGATCTGTGAGGAAGAAGCAGACACAGGTGCTTTAGGGGATGAAGAAGCCAGACCTGAAGTTGAGGATGTCTTAGGAGACATAACTCTCCTCACGGCTTCGAAGGCACCTCTGCTCCGATGCGAAGGGACCGACAGATCTGAAGAAAACATCAATACCCCTGGCACCAGGACAGTGGGCTCCGAGCCTGAGGTAGGAGCCGAGCTCATCTGAGGCGAAGCCCTGAGAGGCAAAGTCAGAAACAATAAGTCGGTTCGACTATCCTCCCTGGACCCAACCAGAGAGTGTCATTTCCTAGAGTCCTCGATCGGCACCGAGGACGTCAGAGTGAACAGAGCTGAAGACACTGGAGCAGGCATCGGCTTCAAAGGCTCCACAATCAGCAAGTCAGACTCCTCCGGCTCCGAAGGACCGGTATGGCTTGGAAGGGGAAGACATATAGCTGGTATAAGGGTCTTCGGCTCCAAAGCTGCCTGGGTCACAGCCGATAATTTGGCAAAGGCCGGTGCCTGTACAAGCTTCTGCAGCACCCAATCCACATCCAAATCAGACAGGCTAATAGAAGACCGAGATGATCGGACTGACGGTACTGACTGGAATAGTGGTGATTTTGGACACCGGTTCCAAGACCGGGGACCGGCTCCTAAAAGAAAAGACAGTCGGCTACAAGACCGGTTGAGCCGATGTCACAGACTTGATTTTTTTGAATCCACAGAAGTCTTGGGAGGACTTTGAGGACTTACTAGATCCATCCTGGTCACCAAAGCCTCCTGGAAAGAAGGTTTCAACAAACCCCTGTCAATCAGCTTTCTTTGTCTCTCTTGGAGGACCCTAGAGGAAAAAGAAGGGCAAATGGAACATGTTTCCTTTAAGTGCAAGGCACCCAAGCAGTAGACAAAATTCACATAGCAGTCAGTTACAGACATCTTTTGCCCGCATTTAGGGCATTTTTTAAACTCTGACTTAGGGTGTTTGTCCTTGTCATCAGCCATGAGAGCAGTGGTCACAGCCAACAACAGCAAGTATGGATTAGCCTTCTAACAAAAAATAGGAAAACTATAAGCAGAGACACACACACAAGCCTTTTAAACTAAGGCTAACTATAACTACTAACAAGCCTTCTAAATAAAACACAAGATTAACATATCCAGACACCCAAGTCTAATAATTATGAAATACTCTAGGAAAAAGTGACAAAAAGTCACTGAAAAAGCACCAAGAAAACACAGATTATTATGCTAACAACAAATGTGACCAAAAGGTTCACAGAATAACAATTTTTAAGTCAGAAATTTACAGAGAAATTTAAATAGGCCTAAGAAGAAACAAGACCAGATACATAATAAAAAAGCACACAGGGAAGGGAACACTACAGATAAAGCTTTAAGGGCTTATTTAATCTAAATATCTAAGTATTATAACAATAAACTAGCAATAATTTTAGTAAATATAATGAAAATAAAGTTTTTACTGGCCCGAGCTAGCAAGAACCTCTGATCAATTGCAGCGGCAAACTAGATCTGAGGTAACTCAGGGTGCATCATGGGATAGGGACTTGGCCTCGAGCTACTTGAAATCCTCGTGCTTTGCAGTAGGTGCCGACTCGGAGCCAAGGGATTGGCTCTGAACCCCATCAGTAAGAATGAATGGCGAGACAGAATAACTTCACATATAGTTTTCCAGATGCAGTATTTAAAGGGCTAAAGGAAGCTGGCTCGAAAGGTGCAAAGATCAGTTTCTGTATGACAAGCTTTAGGTCCCGGGGAGGGGCCACAATCTTCCTGGGAGGTCTAATCTGGAGAATACCTTTGAGGAACTGTTTGGCCTCAAATATAGAAGCCAAAGTGGGGGGGGAGAGGCAGACATGCAGAGACGGCTGACAGATGTGCTTTCACTAATGAATAAGCTAAGCCATAATTGAGCAATCCACGCAGGTACAAAAGAATCAGAGGGAGATTCACTGTTAGCTAGGTCCAGGTTACAAGAGAGACGTCATATAGAAAATCTTTTCCATTTGGAGATGTAGGATTTCCTGGTATTTGGGTTTCCTGGCCTCCTGGCAAGATTTGAAGCATGTCCTCTGAGAACAGGTGTCTAAAAGGTATCAGGGATCTTTCACCCACAGAGTCAGTTGTAGAGTTGTCAAGTGTGGGTGGATGAGTGAGCCCCTGTGTTGTGTGAGTAAGTCCACTCTGTGAAGTAACTTGTGATGACTGCCCCTGGATAAGTGCAGGTGAGGGGGGAACCAATGCTGTCTTGGCCAACAGAGAGTCAGCAGCAAGATTTTTGGTTTGTCCTCCTGAATCTTCAGCAGGACTTTCAGAATGAGTGGAAGGGGAGGGAATGCATGTAGAAACTTCACCTTCCAGGATATTGATAGTGCATCCACTTTCCATGCCAGGGGGTGAGGTTCCCTGGCACAAAATTTTGGAAGTTGCCTGTTCAGAGAAGAGGCAAACAAGTCTATTTGAGGAATACTGCACTGGTGGACTACACCCAGGAACACATCCCTGTGAAGTATCCATTCGTGGGCCTATGTTGTGGATCTGCTCAGTGTGTCTGCCACAGAATTCTGAATAGAAGGAATGTAGATCACCTGCAAAGAAATCAGAAGGTGGAGAGCTAGCTCCCAAACCTGTAAAGCTTATTTGCACAGGAGTTAGGATTTGATCCCTCCCTCTGATTGTTTACATACCAGAGAACAGTCATATTGTTTGTATAGATCCTCTACTGGCCTGTGTTGAGAAGGGACTGAAGGACTGGGATCAACGCCTTCATCTCTTTTACATGCATGTAATCTTTTTCCTGAGAGGGAGACCACTGGCCTTGTACAGTATGGGGGCCCAACGCAGCTCCCTGCTTGTATACGAAGCATCTGTGTACAGGTCTTCAGCTGGGGGCAGTGGGTGGATGGGAAGTCTCAGGTAAAGTGACACTTCCTGTATCCACCATAGACGGTCCTTCTTTAAGCAAGATAGGAGCAGAATTTGAAATTCCAGGTGGTGGGCATGTTGTGTCCACACTGGCGTCAGGAACCAATGACACTTCCTCATATGGAGTTTTGCCAGAGACAGCATAAGTATAATGGAAGCCATCACTCCAAGGATCCTGAGAAATTGCCTTGCTGACATGAGGTGCAGTGAAAGATGTTGGAAAAGGTCGGACAGAGCTCCTGAGCCTTTTGAGGTGGAAGAGACACTAATTCTATGCATCTGTCTAGAATCTTCACTCCAGAAAGATATGAGCTTGGGAAGGGGTGAGGGCAGACTTTAAGTTGATTGTGAATCCTAGCTGCTGTAGAATGACAATGGCTGAGTGTAGGTTCCTCTGCAGTTATCTCGGATGTCTGCCTGGAAGAGGTCATCCAGGTAAGGGAAAATTTGAATGCCCTGGAGTCTGCAGAATGCAACTACTTGGGCCAAACATTTTGTGAAAACTCTTGGGGCCATACAAAAGATCAAAAGGCAATGACGAGAACTGAAAGTGCCAGGATGCCACAGAGAAATGAAGAATTTTCCTGAACTTAGAATGAATGGGAGTATGCAGGTAGGTGTCTTTGATGTCTATGGATGCCAAAAAGGCCTGTGGGAGGATCAGAGGATACAGGGTGTGAAGGGTTAGCATTTTGAAAGCGGGCACCTTTAGGAAGGTATTGAGGATGGGTCTCCAGCGGCCTTCCTTTCTAGGACTAGGAACATGCGTGAGTAGAAGCCTGTTCCTTTTTGATGAGTGGGCACTGGTTGTATGGTTCCCTGTTCTAGCAGGTCTGCCAATACTTGGGGGAAGAGTGGTACCTGTTCTGTAGGTAGTTGTGGGATACCCCTGAAGGGAGGCACAGTATGCCATGCCATGAAATATCTGTGTTTTACGATGTACAAGACCCAGATGTCTTGTGTGATGGATTCCCAGACTGGAAGGGATAGGGATAGGCAAAGGGAAAGATGGGTATGCAAGGGAGTCCTGAAGAGACAGGAAAGAACCTACTCTGTCATGAAAAGGCTGCTTGGTTGTGTGGGAAGAGGAGGGAGTTGAGTAGTGATGAGGTTTCTTACTCCCCGTGGAGGGCTTGGATTGGGAGGGCCAGATTGGCCTGCAGATGAATACCTGCTCGGAAGGGTAGTTCCTGTAGAAATTTGGGTCTGGACTGACTGGCATGTATTTGAGTTCTTTTAATTCTTTGCTCTTTTCCTGCAGTGGTTTGAAGAGATCATCTGAAGCCATACCAAATAAAGCAGAATTGTCAAGCATGAGCTTCGCCTTGATGTCCCTGGGAGGGGTTGAAGCCTTAACCATTCAAACCTTCTCAACACTGAGGCAAAAGCTGAAGCTCTGGAGGTAGCAGCATCATAGTGACATTTTATTGATGGATGGGCGGCCTGGGTGGATTCAGCAATTTGGAAAGAGGCTAAGGCCTTGTGTTCTGAATTAGGCATGTCAGAAACAAGTTTAGATAGTTGTGACATACATTCTAGGGAATACTTGGTCATATCAGTTTGGTGGTTCAAGGCCCTAAAGACTAGAGTAGCCTAAGTGTAAATTTTCTTTCTCACTCTCTCTAGTTACCTGCTGTCTTTGTCAGACAGAAGGAGAGAAGTGGAAGGAAGGGACCTCAAAGCCTTATCTGAGGCTACAGAGATGACTGAGGGAGATTTGCAACAGGGGCCTTAAAGATGAAATTGCTGTCTTGAGAGACTTTATAGTATATGTCTGGCTTCTTTTGGGCTGGAGGCTGAGAGTCAGTGTGTAGGAACATGGAACCAAAGGCATCCAGAAAGGCAGGGATAACTGGTGTGACAGCTGAAGGGTTGGAGTTTTCCACCTGGAGAGGATCACAGTACCTCTTCTGAACCTCTGACATTTGAGTGCTGTCCCATTTGAAATGATCTCTCATTTTTAAAAGGGTTTCCCCAAATTAGATTTCCTCCATAGGGGAGTCCATCCCATTAGAGTCTTCCTCAGGGGAAGCCATAGGCTAATGGTGCAGGAATTTGTGAAGAGGAGGCTAATGAGTCACTATCTTCATCATCTGAAGAGAGTTCTTCCTCTGAAGTAGGCTGCTATATGACCCTTTTTCAGGGTGAAGTAGGCTAGGAAAAAGGAGGAGGAGGAGGCCCAGCAGTAGGCTTCAAGGTCATGAAGGCCTTCAAAAATCCTTGGGCAAAATGTTGCCACTCTTTCTGAATGTCTTGAGGAGGGCACCAGTGCTTAGTTTTCTGTTTTTTCTTAGCTGGAATGTCCATCCGATGTAAGGTCGGGGGTTTGGTCGTAGGCCTGCATTCTCTCTCACTAAGATTTGTGTGATTCCCCTAAGGTCTTCCAACATAATGAGATTTGGTTCCCCCGGACATCTGTGCCTGATTTCTGTGAGGCCTCTCTGGACGAGCTGGCATCCGGTTCTAAGGTGGCCTGCAACACAGACTCGGCCTGAGGATCTGGATCCAAACTATCATGCGCCTCGGAAGAAACATCCATGAGAAGAGGTGCAGCTGAAGCTTTGGGCCTTATACTTCATGGTAGGCTCGGTCGTCAGGCCGGAGGAGCCCTCCATTGAGCTTTTGTCAAGAATTTTCAAGCACTGGTACTCTAGATATATTGTGAGGGATGAAAGCCTGTTACAAAGGGTCTTGGGGGCAAATGACTGGCAGATAGAACAGTTCTTATGGTCGTGGTGGGGCCCAAGATAAAAAAGTCACTGACAGTGACAATCTTCGTGTGGAATCTGCCTTCCTCAATCACACTTCCCTTTTTGGATGACATTAACTCAATGGAAAGAAAGTAGAGCAGCAAAATACATAAAAGGTTCCCCAACTGGTCACTTATCTTTAGCAGAAATACTCGATTCCTGCAGCAGAGTAACATCTGGGACTGGCAATCCGACTGGCAGCAAAGAAGTTCTGAGGATGGTGCACACGTACGTCAACTTTTGGCCTACATCCGACAGCTGTCTAAACAGACATACCCCACACCCTACAGTAAAGACTTTGGTATACTGGCCAATATTGGGTCACCTGGGCAGGCAACTCCCTCATGTAAATACTGCAGTAGATGAAAGGAAGGACAGGTGTACTGGTACCGATTTTTTAAGAATAAGCACAATGTGCAGACATGTAGTAACTACAGAGGGATAAAACTGATCAGCCACAGGATGAAGTTAAGGGAGACAGTAGTGGAAGCTGGGTTAAGAAGGGAGGTGATGATCAGTGAGAGCAGCAGTACAGTTTCATTCCAGGTAAGAGCACTACAGTTGTGAGGTTTACTCTGAGGGCGTTGATGGAGAAGTACAGAGAAGGTCAGAAGGAGTTGCATTGTGTCTTTGTGGATTTAGAGAAAGCATATGACAGAGTGCCTAGACAGGAGTTGTGGTACTGTATCAGGAAGCTGCGAGTGACAGAGAAGTATGTAACAGTGGTACAGGATATGAACAAGGGCAGCGTGACAGTGGTGAGATCTGCGGTAGGAGTGACATGCATTCAAGGTGGAGGTGGCATTATGTCAAGGATCTGTTCTTAGCCATTTTTTTATTTGCAATGGTGATGGACAGGTTGACAGACTACGTCAAACAGAGGAGTCCCCGTGGACTATGATGTTTGAAGATGAAATTGTGATCTGTAGTGAGAGTAGGATGCAGGTTGAGGAGGCTCTGGAGAGGTGGAGACACACTCTAAAGAGGAGAAGAATGAAGGTCAGTAGGACCATGACAGAATATATGTGTGCGAATGAGAGGGAAGACCGAGGAATCATGAGGATGATGGGAGTAGAATTGTTGAAGGTGGACAAAAACAGTTCAGAGTAACGGGGTAGTGTGGAAGAGAGGTTAAGAAGATTGTGCAAGCAGGGTCGAGTGGGTGCAGAACAGTATCAGAAGTGATTTGTGACAGACTGGTACCAGTAAGAGTGAAAGTGAAGGTCTACAAGATGTTTGTGAGACCAGCTATATTTGTATGGTTTGGAGATGGTGGTATTGATGAAAAGACAGAAGTCAGAGCTGGAGATGGCGGAGTTGAAGATGTTAAGATTTCCTTTGGGTGTGATGAAAATGGGCAGGATTACGAATCAGTATATTAGAGGGATAAGCTCAGGTTGGATGGTTTGGAGACAAAGCCAGAGAGGTGAGATTGCATTGGTTTGGACATGTGCTGAGGAGGGATGCTGGGTATATTGGGAGAATGCTAAGGAGGGAGCTGCCAGGTAAGAGGAAAAGAGGAAGGCCTAAAATAAGGTTTATGGATGTGGTGAGAGAGGACATGCAGCTGGTTGGTGTGACACAGCAAGATGCAGAGGACAGTAAGAAATGGAAACAGATGATCCGCTGTGGCAACCCCTAACCCGAGCGGCCGAAAGAAGAAGATTTCTCTTAATGGAAACTTAAATAAAAATCCTGCTATATAAGACTGAAATTGAAATTAAATATCTTGCTCTAGAAGCTTTAAAGGATTCCCATTATGCCTCAAACAAAATATTTTCTACATCACTACTTCGTTTATAAACAATAAATATTTTTATTAAATTATCATTTATGACAGAGGCAATTTTACATTTATATAAATGAAAGCAAACAATATTGACATAAATATTGGTTGCAAGCTTTATACATCACAATCCATTTCTTGACAATTTTAGTTACAAACATTGTACTTCATTTATAATCTATAATCACTTTCTGTCAAAAATTATATAGCTCTTTCAAATCCTTCCTTCTTTTAAACCTCATTCCTCCCCTAAGTACTGTTCCCACAGTTTCCATTTTTTCTCATGCAACCTCCTTCTAACCTTTTCAAAAAAACCCAGTTCCAGTTGTTTTTATCTCTGTTACTATATTCACTACTACTAGCACAGTTGGTTTAGACTTTGATTTCCATTTTCTAGTAACTGCTTTTTTGGCAGCCACTATAATTAGATTCAGCAAGGCCTTACTATGTCTAGGCAATTCTGATTCAGAATCATACGTCAAAAATAATTTCCCTAGTTACACCAATTTGCTCATCCCGTATCTCTGACAGAGTAGTCTGCAGGGAATCTTTAAAGTCTACCAACTTACTACAGTCCCAGAAAATATGTTCCCACTTACCTCTTTCTTCTCCATCAAGCCTCCAACATTTGTTGTCTGTCTGAGAAAAAATTCTCTGGAGTCTACTTGGGGTATAAAAATATCTATGTAAACATTTCCAAGCCAAAATCCTAAATCTTTCAGATTCTGTTATATATTTGGGAGACAAACATATATACCTTTGTTTATCCAGTCTTTCTTCCCAATCCTTTCTAACCTCCTCTAATTGATTCTTATAGTTATCATGCAATATTTAAATGCTCTACTAATTATCCCTTTTTCACACCAGCTTCTGTTTCAGATTCTACTGAAAACTCTACCAGTGCTGGTCTTTTGTTTAGGACCCCCCTATTTCTTACTCTTTGTCTATACTCTGATATCCATCTAACTTGCAGTCCAAATAAATTCTTGGCATCTTCCCATTCTATTACCTTTCGCTCTCTAGGTATTTGCTCCCAGTACCTTCATTCCTTACTCAGTTTTCTCCAATAAATTCCAGTCCCCTCTTGCTTATTGTCGGCATCTCTAATTGCAGTCATCCTAATCGGCAGAATTTCCTTTCTCCATTCCCGTGTTGGCTTAATTCTTAGAATACTTTCTGCTACTTTATGAATATAATAGTCTGTATTATTATTGTTATTCTCCTTAAAGGTCTGCATTTAAAATCCCAGTCTCTCCTTGTTTCTTGAGCTTCCCCCCTGTTTTATCATCATAAATTTCTACGTTGAATTATAGGTTTCTGCTTGTGTTATTGTATAGGAACCTTAACTGTGTAGCTCTGAAATACCCCTTCAAATCGAGTAATCCCAATCCACCTTGTTCTATTAGAAGAATCATCTTATCCCACTTGACTCTTGCTGTCTTCCCCTCCCAGATAAAACCCTTCAGCTCTTTATTAACTGCTATCCACAACTTCTCCTTTGGTTGATAAAAAATATGCCTAACCTGTATAGAAGGCTAAAGGAACTAAAACATTTTAACTGCTTGTATCTTGCTATCTTTATCCATATAATGGGTCTATTTCATATGACTGAAAACTGAAAGTACTGAATTTCATTTGACTGAGACCACAATATCTAATTTTCAAAAATACTAAAACCTCATTTGACTGAGTCCCGGTTATACTGAAAGCTTACAATTTAGAATTTCAAAATAACGGATTTTAAGCCATAGATGTGGTGTGTTTCCTTCACCTGTGACTTGCTTGTGATAAAAAAACATTACTGCAACTTAAAGTGCAGACTGTTAGAATACCGCCAGTAGTGTAGAAAGTAGTGCTGTAGTGTTTCTAAATGTGGGTATGTCTCTCTACATTTTTACGGGAAGTATCTAAAGTAATATGGTGGATGTTTTGTGTGCTCGTGGCAGTGTGTACAGTACTGTATGGTAAGTAAAAGGTATATTCCCTTTTCCCCACTGTAGTGCGATCCTGGAGTTACTATATATATAGCTGGGAGGGTGTGGAGGGCATAGACCCCCAAACCTAGTTTGGTTTTATATTGTCCGGTTTCTGTTAAGAAGTTAAATAAGTAGCTTTTAAGTTTGGAAAGAGTTAGTCATTGGTGTTTTAAGTGTGGATGTCTATGGCTTAAAATTTAGTATTTTGAAATTCAGAACTATAAGGTTTAGTATAATGAGACTCGTTCAAATGAGTTTTCAGTATTTTCAAAATTAGGTATTGTGGTCACATTCAAATAAAATTCAGTATTTTGAGTTTTCAATCATGTGAAGTAGATATCCATATAACATATCTTCCAATTTCTCAGTTTTTGTATCACCTTTAGTTTAGTCTCTTCCCTCATATCTTTAGCTTCCACCCCAGAATCATTTTTAATCCATACTCCTAAATACTTCACTTTATCTGTCTCCGTAAATATGGATATTGCTGAACCAATTCATGTGTGGTTAAATAATTTACCACTATTTCCTTTGTTTTAGCTTCATTAATTCTGCATCCTGAAAAGATCTGAAACAGTATAAAAATATCCTACAACACTGTAATGCCCTTTTTTCTGGTTTTACCATCTGCAAACACAGCCAGCTTTTCTTGACTACCATACCAATTATATCCTTGAATTTCTGAGTCCCTTATTTTCTTTGCCAATAATTCTAAATATAATGCAAATAAAAAAGGAGAAAGAGGACACCCCTGCCTGGTTCCTCTGCTCAATCAAAAATTATCAGAGAAGAACCCACCTACTTTAATTTTCGCCCTCAATTCCTCATATATCCTCCTAATCAACCTTATAATTTTATAAGGAAATGGAAATGCTTCCATTGCCCTGCTCATAAAGTCCCAGCTTATTCGGTCAAATGCCTTCTTTGCATCAAATCCCACCAACAACAGAAGTATTTTCTTACATTCTGCTTCTCTCTGGAAAATCAATGTTCCATTAATGTTGTCAAATGCTTGCTTCCCCTTCCACAAAACCACAGTGATCCATATCTATCTATTTTGGCATCACTTTTCCCATTCTTTTAGCTATTATAGACAAATACTTTATAACCATGGTCCAGTACTGAAATGGGCCTATATGAAGCTGGATATGATGGATATTTACCCTCTTTATGTATTACAGCTACTACTGCTTTCTTACAGCATGTTGGTGGTACTCCTCCTCTTAAAATACTGTTAAACAAAACCTTCCAGATCGTAATCAATCTTACCCTCCTAGATTCCAAACTTCCACAAAAATACAGTCTATTCCTGGGGACTTTCCTATAGATTGGTTAGACATCATTTTTATCTCATCTCCTATCCTGTTAGTAATTGAGCCTCATCTACCTCTAACCTTGGCATATTTAATTCTTCCATAAACATATCTATTTGTATCTTTTCTTGATTTTAATATTTCTCTGCTTTATACAGACTTTCACAGAATTTTTGAAATAGTTCTAATACTTCTACAGGATCTCTTATCTTCCTTGCTACAGGTAACCTAACACAGCCCTTTCTACTTGCTGTTGCATGAGCTGTTATGGTAAGAGTTTTTTTCTCTAGGGTTATCATCAAAAAAACAGTTGCTTAACAGCAGTCTTTCTAAACTTGTGCATATTACCGAGGTAATCCCTTATCTTCTGTTCAGCATTCTGTAGTTGCTCTTCTTTTTCTGTAAGATTCCTCCTATTTGGCAATACTTTAACATTTGTCAGCCCCTCTAAATAATTCTTGTTACTTCTTAACCATATCTCCCTTTCTTTAATTTCCACCCTATTTTTAAACTCCACTTTAATTTTTTCCCCACTACCAAGCTATATTTTCAGAAGAAATTCCAGTCTTCTCTAATACGTTCTGAAGATTTCCACTACCCGTACCTTAGATTCCTTTCTTTTCAACAGATAAGTGGGAAATCACCAGTGTCTCATTTTTATTTCATTAACCTGTGTTTTTGTTTTAATTATTATTGGACACGATCTGAAATAGTTATTGGGTGTGTATCAAGACCTTCAATTAAATGCACATGTTCCTGTGAAATATAAATTCTGTTTAGTCTAACAATGTTTTTGTATCTTGGAGAATAATTTCTAAATTCATGCGAAATTCATAAATTTGTATCATCCTTTGTTATATTTTTGCTTCTGGGCCCCCCAAACACATCTTCACTGTTGCAAATCAAATTCCAGTCCCCACCTATAAGTAATATTCCTTGCCGAAAGCTGATTATTTCTCCCAGAATTTAAGCTTCATTACAGCAGTTTTAGGTGGAAAATAAATACATGCCAGTGGAATCTTCTTCCCTTGCCAGTATCCCCCTAGTACTACAAATCTACCATTATTATCTTTTTATCCTCTTCTATCACTGCTGGAACTCCTCTTGCAATTACTATAAGTACTCTTCTTTTCCTTTATCCCAGGTATTCCACTAAATAACCATCCTAAAAACCTTTCTTTATCAAATTCACATATTCAGTTCTTTCCATGTGTGTCTCTTGTAGCATATCTATGTGCACACTACATTTTAATATAGTTCATTACTTTTTTTTTTGTATTCATCTGAGAGACCATTGACATTTAGAGACATTACAGGAAGCATCACTGTATTAAAAAGTTATTGTTCTCACCTTTTATGTATAACAGTTTTTATGTTAAATGTCTAGTTCCAGTAGGTTGATCTTTTAAACAGTTGTTTCTTGGCATATCCATTTGAGCCTATGTCACATCTTACAAAATGTTTTGTATTATGGAAAGCCCTCAAACAAAAAAAAAAAAAAAAAAAAAAACATACCCCAATACCCCCTAAAACCAATTAACTTAATAATAACACACCAACTATGTACATCTTCAAATATTGAAGTTTTACCCTCCTACTAGGAACAAATGTTCCAAACTGACAGCCACACTCACAGACTTAGGATAACCTAACAGGAAGGTTATCCACGCTAAGATGCATTGTGCAGCCTGTGCTTCTACTAAGTGATATCTTTCTTTTTGGCTTCCATGTTTACATAATTAATTTATTTGATACTGAAAGTATCAGAAAATAAAACATTGTAACAAAGTCCCTTCATTTTTGATACAGTGCAACCCCTTCTTATATTCTAAATGCATGAACATGATGGAAAGTGTACTCTCCATCGCAAAATGTCAGATAATATTCCTTCCAAGTCTTTCTTGAAATTAGCCATATTCTTATATAACCAGAAATATGTGCCCATGTCCTCTCTAATCCTCCTCCACATCAACAATATGCATAAACTTTCTGGAACAATGTTCAAGTATATAGAAAAGTTTTCCCAAGGATAACGACACGGACGTTATGTACTTACCATGATGATGGTAGTCTAGCCTTATGGGCTACTAACTTAGTACTGCCATCTGTACATTGTAGATGGATGTTATATGCGCCCCCCGAGATGTGGATGTACTAGTACATGAATTAGATAACAAGAAAACCCACTGGGCAAAACAATATATATTGCAAAACATCTGACTAAATGGATGCAATGAGGAAAACACACAGAGTATTACAGTACTATTACACAACATAAACTTACTATGAAATACCAACTTAACAAAACAGCTTCCTATACATAGTATCTGCATACAAAAGCTTTAGGTTGTAAAGGAAGCTGGAGAAGTGGAGATTAGAAAAAGTTGAAGCAGAAATAGCAGTGAGAGGGGTAGGAGCTAATATCATGTGGGCAAAATTACAACTCCAAGATTGCAAAAACTTATAGAAAAGGAAAAAGTGAAGAAAACACACAACTCACTTTTTTCTGTGCAATGCCCTGACAGAATACTGGAGATCTTTCAAATTTGACATTCTCAGCATTGATCAACTGGCCAGCAATAAATAGTAGGACTCCCTGACAAGACTTTTAAAGGGTTTACTTGTCACTATTCCTCCAAGTAGATACCTATACCTAGTTCAGCAAATTCCCTTTGGAATAGTTTAAACAAGCTCTTTAGACCTCTGGTTAAATGTTTTCCTACCAAAGGGAAGGAGAAGTATGTATGGTGTAAGGCTGGAGCACAACATACAGAATACAACAAAGCATTCTCCTCTACTAAAGACATAGTAAAGTCTTACCTGGAAATCTTTGACTGCCTTTTCTAAAATAGTGTGCATAGTACATTAGTAAAGACTAGCACAACTACAAATTCATGTGTGTGGCTCTAGACTCCTTGCATACGCTAGTAATGGATATTCTTTTACAAATATCGCTAGGTATGGGAGATTTTTTGTCTCATGTTTCTATCAGGTCTGGAGAACAAGATTTCTCCCCTGTTGGAAACTTTCTGGAACAAGACTGAAGTATATGGAAATTTTGCCAAGGATAAAGACACAAAAGTTATGTACTTACCATGATGCTGGATCAACTTTTCTTCCTAGTCCATCCAATATGACTACTGGGACTGGAGCTGCTTGTATGATCTGATCCAGCCATGCACCAGTGCTCTCAGCCTTGAGCTCCTGACCTTTACACTATCCTAATGCTCTGCATAACTACTATCTTCAGATCATGCTTGCATGATTGCCTACTACAAAAACAGGTAAACACTGGCACCATAAAATCTTAAAGGAATATCTGGAAGAAACTGACAATATGGAAGGGGATGGGGGGAAGAATATCATGTTGGACAGACCAGGATAAAAGGGATCCAGCATTATGTTAAGTGCATAACTTCCGTAACCCATTTCATCAGTCTGATCCAAATATTGGAACATAATTTAAAGCTACCTAATTTCTAGGGTGACATCATGACAGGATACCTTTTGGAAATAAAGCTCCAAAGGAAGCTTTGGATACAGATATCATATATACTTTATAATGTTTGGCAAATGTATGTAGGGTGGATTATGCAACTGTGGCACAAACTTCGTCCACGTAGCATTTCTGAAAAAGGCAGTGGAGTGGCTACCAATCTAGTCAAGTGAGCTTTTGGTTTGGATGGGTAAATCTTATTACTTGTGTACATGAAAGTTGTACAATTCAACAACCAGTTGAATAAATTTTACTTAGAAACCTTTTTCCCCAACTTGTGTTAGGTGAAGGAGATGAACAACTGTCAATCATTCTGAGATATGATTCTGTGTAAATAAATCATAGTTGACAGTGAACATTCAATGTGTACAGCAAATATTTCCCTCTATTCAAATTATTTGGGTAGAACACAAATAAATGGATTGGTTGGTTCAGGTTAAAGTCTGATTTTTTTTTTTTTTTTATGAATGAAGGGAGGATTAATGCTGACAAGAGACTTTATGTTTGTGGGAAATTAAGCCAGGGACAATAGAGGACAAGGGATGGAGTTCTGATATTCTCCTGGTAGAAGTAATAGCAATTAGGAACAGGGTTTTCTCAATATAAGTCTGCTGAAGAGGTTCATTCAAAAGGCAGTCTCATTAAAACCTCTAAAACAAAATTTAATTCCCATGGAGGGGTTTAACTTAAGGATCTAACAAAAATAACACTTTCAGAAAAGTTTTGAATAACTTGTGTGAAGGGTAGGAGTGATTTTTGAAAGCCACAACAATAACTGGAAATAGAAGCCAGCTTTACTGTAATTGTCAAAAAACTAGAACCTTTTTGTTTTTGGCGCTTTGTACTGCTGGGGTAGAATGAAGTGGCAGGAGTGAAGAGGTGGGGAAGGGGAAAGGTATACTTAAATAGGTGTGATCCTCTCATCATAGATCTCACTTTCTCTGACCCCATAAAATGACTTCAGGGAGGCAGAATCCTTGATTATAAAACAAAATCATGCAGCATGGCAGCCCCCTTTAAGAGCATTTTGAGGTATTACAAATTAGAAAATAATAACCACCACATATATTGATGCATTAGTAATATAATACACAAAAGTTCAAGATATGCTGAAAAAATGCATTTTTTCAGTTTTTGGGTACAGCCGTCCTTTAAATATATAATACGAGTATCCATTTTTGTATTACACCTCTTTTGCTGACCTCAGGTCCTAGGCATCTATTTAATGCCCATTCTGTTATCTCAATGGTGAAGACTGGGTAGATAACCCCTTACAGCAGTTTGAATTTTGCGCTAACCAAATCCACCTCCACTGAGGAAGGGAGTGCAAATATGCTTCATTGAGCATATCTGATATGTGGTCCACATTCTTTGCGGAACTTAGATGGAGAATCTTTTCCACTTATTCTATAAACCTTTCATGCAGTTTTTAAGAGACTCCAGGATATGAACTAAAGACTTTGCTGGACTTATGTCAGCAGCTACCTTAGGCAGCTTTAGAAGTTATGATTACAGAAAAAGGACTTTCTCTTTTGCAAAACGTAAGCTAGCTATTCTTCCTGTTAGCTGCTGGTTTTCTGGTGTAACGGCTGCTAATTGAACTTCAGATGGTTGCACTGCAGGTGAGCCTCCACTCATCATGCTACTTATTTGGCTCACCTTCCTTATTCTGACGCTTCTATTACTTTTCAGTGGTCCATAATTTTATTCCTTTCTCTGAAAAGACAACATATTTTTTCACAGTATCAACCGTTTTGGTCTCAGTTCATAGGTGTGTACTAGGCTAATGGCCCTGTAGCCTTTACAAGCCTAGCCCAATGTTAGTTCCCAGTGCCTTTATCAAGTAGAGCCAGTGGAGTGATACCCGGGGTGAACTTTCTATTTCCCTTCTACTCATCAAGACTTCTCTTGAAGAGGGCCACTGAGGTGCTCTGCTTGACATGTGTGGGAAGTCTATTCCAGAGCATGGGCAGTCTCTGGGTTATTAACCTGTCCTCCAGCATGTTCTGTTGATTGTGGTAATGAGGGTGAGGTTGATTGTGGTAATGAGGGTGAGGTCTCTGGAGCGTGTGGTGCGGAGAGATTGGGATTTCATTCGATTTTTGGCATTAAGCTTAAGGCCATGGTTTTTGACACCGGTCAATGGTTTCAGTGAGGCCTTTCTGTAGGATGTCTACACTACAGTTCCTCAAAACAATCACTCTGGAATCACAGTCTCAGCAACATTAGGTCATACTGCATGAACTCAGAAACGCATACTAGAGACAATCAGAGATACACAGTGTAAAGCCTGTCTCACTCTTTCACATGAAGGCACAAACACATGAAGAACAACATTTAGACTGCATGTACCCTGTGAAACACACTGATCTGATCAATCTACATACCTGAGAGGATGATGATCCCCTTTCTTCTTCTTCTTCTTTTTCTGCATCTTCTGCAATCTTCTCCCAATCCATATATGGCAGAATATCCACATCTTCTTTGGCTATAATTTCAGCAGTATTCATGGAATCTGTCAACTGGACCTCATCTGCATCCTAAATTCACATAAGGTAATTATTTGAGACAGCAAATCAAAATATTGGGAACTTCCTTATACTGTATTCTAAATACAGATAAGAAGTATGGAATGCACAATCTAAGTATGAACAATAATATTTACTAAAGCAGTACTGTTGCTTTCAGTAGAGGCTTTAACATACCTGACTAGTACAACAACAGCAGGTGGATTTAACTCCTTTGGATGTACAGCCTGCAACACTGCATGACTGCACAATCATTAAACCAACATTTGGAGAAAACTGACTGTATTTACAAATAGTAGCATCTCAAAATTCTTTTTTTGAAAGCCATTCCAATAGCACAGGGGCAAGGTGCTAGATCATGCTGGTGACCAGAGTTTCAGAATTGATTTTTGGAGCTGGATGACTGGCAGAGGATGTACCAAGTTGTTTTTTTTTTTCCTTCTCCCCATTGTGGGGAGTAAACTACCTTATGTATAAGTAGCATTACCCAGCAGACACTGGAGTGACTACTATGAGATGTCTACAAGGGATGGGATAAGCTAACACAAAGTATTGATGGACATGTACAGAAGTGTGCCTGCAGTTCCCTATAAACCCTTCTGTGTTAAAACACAATGCCTCACAAAAAACACAGGTATTGAGAGGACTGCAAAAAGAAATGAGGGGAGGAGCTTGTAGAAGGGCAGAAGTGACAGGAAGTAACAATATACTGGAAATTAGGAGACAGGGGTTATGAGCATGTTACCTCTTGCAAAGTAATTATTAAAAAGTATTTTTTAGTGGCAAAAGGTCTAAAGAACATTAGTTTAGCTTTCTACAAGTATAATTAGACAGATTAGTTACTCCGTTAATAACCATAACATCACAGCTTTGAGAGTATGTCAGTTAACAGCTATTTATATCCTAAACAACCAGATACAAGGTGCCACTCTCTGGTGTAAGAAATTCTTCATAACAGTTCTCATCAAAAGAACACTGTTCCACCTCAATAGAATGTTGTCAGTAATGGAGAAATATCCTAAAACAGCAGGCAGGGAAGATTCTGTGTTTTTTCTGGTCAAAGATTCAGAAGGAAGTTTAAATAAAACTTTTAATAGGCTGAATCTGATGAGGATATCAAAAGAGAAGTAAACAAAGACTCATCCTAAGAAAATACCACATTTCCTAGTAGAAAAAGGATGAGACAGTGTGGGAATGAAAACAGGCTAAATTAAATTTTCTTAAACGTGCAGTACCAGAGTAATTTCTTGAGTAGTTACCCATCTTCTCTGAGACCATTTCAGTTTACAAGACCTTATGAATGAGATTCATGATACAGAAAATGGAATAGCATTATAGTAAATGAATATAAAGTTTAGGGAATAAAGCTCTTTAAGACAACTCTGCAAACCCAAACTCAGGCTTTGGCATGTTCAGTTAAGCAATAATGTGTGGGGAAAGTGTGAACTATAAGCTTTATCAGCACCAATACTTTGCAATGGAATATCCTTAAAGTAAGCAGCAAAAAGGCAACTCAAAGAATTACCCTAGTGGTGGCAGATGGGGAGTCACAAGTACCACAGGTGAAAAGGACTTCTAAGTTCAAATAATCGTTCACAATACATATGGATGAGTATCTGTCAAATGACAGGAACTGTGTTTTTAACATAGTTAAAAACAAACCAGGAAAGCACAGTTGTATAATGTAGTTACCAGAACAACAGACTTTTGAAGAGAGGTCACTCTAACAGTAAATTATAGCATTTGGGTTTTTCCACCATCAGTATTTCACATTCTGACTGGATTTTTCCATTAGTCCATTATTTTTCCCGTATGGACAATGCCAGTTCTAACACTACCAAACTGGTAAGGGACCCCCAGAAATAACCACCACTATCACACACTCTCCTTGATTCGTTTGTGCCTTGTAAGGAACTGTGCTTGTGATATCCTGTGTTGAGCCAAATAATGGGTACAAATAAATATCCAATAATTTCAGAGAATCCATTTTTTCCTACAGTATATTAATAATGATGATAACAATAACTATATTGGGGGTTGGGGTTTGACATAAGGAGTTTGGGTTTAACATAATGACTAGGGTGTTTACCTTATAAACAGAAGATACACTGCTTGATTCTCACTTCTGAAAAACATGGTTAGACTTAAAAGGCTCCCTGGGGTCATTAGCCTAGCAATCACCTATCAACCCTATACAGAAGTCCACAAACAAGAGAAAAGTAAGTCTGCTTGTTAGAGTGATCCATCCGTAAAGATCTAGTGCTATGTCACCTAACTGTACTATATTCTCTGAGGAGGGTCGCAACAGTCAATAGAGCATTCAGGTAGAATCCTAAATAGTATTTTAGTTACCTCTGGAAGGTGGACAGATATGGTATACCCAAAAACAAACACGAAAAACTCTGCCCTGCCTCTAGACTGTGCTTTCAAATTATAGTGTTTACAAAGGTTGTGGAGAATCATCCAGGTGGCAGTGTGCAGAAACATTTCTTAAGTGAGCTGCTAAATTTGCTGTAGCCTTAGAGGAATGTGCTCTAAGGGTGCCTTGTCAAAGTTTATTATACTTACTATTACAAAAATGTGAGACAGACACTTTGGTAAGATTTGTTTTGTTTCAGGCAGACCTTATTTTCCCTTTCTTACAGGACATGATAAATGCTGATCTGTTTTCCTGAAATCATGAGTTTTCTTGGTGTAGCAGCATCTTAGCTGCTTATTCAAATCTGGCATCTGCTTACTCATACGGACATCCAATTCTGGTGGTCTAGTGGTTAGGATATGGCACTCTCACCACTGCAGCCCAGGTTCAGTTGCTGGTAAGGGAAGTTTCAATGCACTGGGTGGCGCAGTGGTTCAGCAGTTAATGTTGTTGCCTCACAGCAAGAGGTTCTCCAGTTCTAATCTCTACTGAGGTGACTTCTGTGTGGAATCTGCATGTCCTCCCTGCTTTCACTTGGGTTTCCTCTGGGTACTCCAATTTCCTCCCACATTCCAAAAGACATGTGTCTGAAGGGTTTATCCCCTGGCCTCTGCTGAAAATGGGCTCTGTCCTGGTCAGCCTTTCCTGATCAACAAATGTTAAATAAATAAAATATATAAATTCTGAAATCCTTCTCCCTACGATTACAATTGAAAGACAATTTTTCAAAAGAAGTACACAATATCCATTGTACATGCTGGTTCAAAGTAAATCCAGATTCTCCAACATGAAATTCAAATCATAAGAATGGAAGACTGACCTTCTAAGAGGTCATAAGTGCAGAACAGTGTCCACGAAGGCTAGCACACATGCAAAACTGCAGGTGTATGCACTTTCATGGTTAAATATCTTAAGTGAAATTCAAACTAGAGGCTTCATCCAAGACCCCTTGATCCTGGAGATTTCAATGGGTTTAGGCCCTTTGTGGCAGTCTGAGAGAAAAAAAATCACTTCTGTAAGTATACAAGAATTCCTTACTTGCTTGTGGCAAGTCTTCTGGTTTCTTGCTGGATGTTCAGAACTTTGCTGGAGATGGAATTAGAATTAGGTACTAATATTCTATCCTCCAAGCTGAAAGACTCAATGTCTTGAGGATGGGATGTACTACTTCACTGATGAGATGGTAAGGACTTGGGTGGAGGTAAAGTCCCTGGAGGAAGAGTGGCTAGCCTCATCAACAGAGAGAGCACAGTAGTCTTGGTCAGGAAGAAGTTACAATAATAAGGTTGAGTTCGTCTTGCTTCATTTTGATGAGGACTTTCTGAACCTTAGAAAATGAAGGCATGCACAATGCTAGATTTGAATCTATGGGAATAAAATGATATCTCTTCCACAAACTGAGTGGTGAGGCAAAAGGAAACAAAAAGTTGGGGGCTCTGAAGCTCACTATCAAGACATACAGCATGTCCCACCTTTGCACGATGTCCTGGAAACATGGATCCAGTCACCATTCAGCGTTATCTGCCTGCTGAAGGAGTATGCTAAATGGTTCTGCAGTCCTGAGAAATGAACAGCAGAGAGGTGCAGATTGTGCTGAACAGCCTAACATCAAATTAGAAGGGCCTCCTCATACTCATCAGCTCCATGACATAGGAATAAACCCCCAAGTTCAACCCAGACGACTAGAGTTCAGCTAGCAACATGGGCAATGAAAGAGCCAATGACACATGGTGGAAGTGAACAATCAGTCCTGGCTCACATATTCGGGAGTGGAAGGTAGTCCTAACCTTTACAATGCTGGCACTTCCTGGAGAAAGGAGGACATGCTGGGAATGTGTGAATGACTCTGCCAAACTACATCTGCATAGTAACCTTAACTGAGCATTTTACTTGTTAGAATACAGAGTGGGCAAGTTTTAGTTTAGTGGTGTGTTTGTGTGGGGAGTATTGTGGCATAGTTATTTATTTTGTTACAGCACTGGGATAGTTTATGCATGTTATATCACTGGGATAGTTTGTGCATGTTATAGCACCAGGAGAGTTTGCACATAATATAGCACTGGGATAGTTTGTGCATCTGGGAGATTTGGATTTTAATGAATATTGGGAAGGCATAAGTCAAAGAAAGTAGCAGATAGGCACTGTCATATAGTTTTGTTTACCTTACAAAGGGGACATTTTTTTTGTAGGATGCTTTGAAAGTGTAAGTTAAACTTTAAACTACTGTCTTTGATGACATCAAGTAGTTTAGTGTCGGTGACAGTCAGTGGCAGCTGGTGACTTCAAATCAAAGGGGGGGCTGCAGGAGACAGCTGAATGGGTGGGGTCAATGGGAAGGGGTGTGGCCAACTAGAAAGGGGAGGGGCTATGCTCAAAACCACAAAAACTAACTAAATACACTGCCCTGGGTGCCAAACCATCATTATGAGAGTCCAATCAAGACAAAATGAAGTGTAGAAGAATAAAAATAGTTTAGTGCATTGGCTGCATGACAGCTTACTTAATATCTAGATGGAAACAAAAAGGTTGTGAGGCATGAAAAAATAAATTACTTTTTAAATACATTAATGGAATGCCAGTCAACATCAAGTAGCACTCAACTCAAACCAGTTCTTGCACTGCAGTTTTAATTATAATTTATATTCAGCTTTATTAAAGTACCAAGTAACATGCTGAAAGTAGAAATGTCTGATGCCCCCACTTGTAAAAATGTTTCTTATCCAAAAAAGACCTGCTGCCTGACAACTATCTACTTGTTTCATGGGGAAAACATGATCAAAGTAAAAAATGAAAAGCAAACAAGAAATAAGCTCAAGATACATTGCTTAAAAGGATTACTGTACAGGTTATGGACCACACAGTTGGCATTCTGTTTAGTTTACGGGTAAAGCCTAAAGAGATGACTGGAAGTTTCCAAGTGTAATGAACTTCTTAAAATAATGCAATCTGTCCTTTATTACAAATACTGTTGTATGCATTTCAATACCCAAGGCTTATACATTATCTAGTTAAGTATTCTCTACATGGCAACAACAGAAAGGCTTTCAGTGTTGGCAATTCTTTAACAGTATGCTTATTAAAGTTTACTTGCATCTTACGATCTCAGCCAAGCTTACCTGATGGTCATTAAAGTATTGCTACTTAAACACAGAGCAACAGGCACTTTGAGTAATAAGCATAAATCAACAGTACAAAAAATATGACAGAAACCAGACCATTCTGCAAAAATCAAGGACAGATGAAAAGCCACTCTAGTACTTGTGCCTATCTTGGATGGGGGTGATACTCTGCACATTATAACTACTCCTTGCCTTGCTTCGACACATCCAGAGTCACTACATGGGGGAGTGGGGTGCAAGAAGTATGTCACAATTTGAAATGTCTCTGGCTGACTGTGATGGCTCTGACACATTTGTCATACCTCTCAACCTCAGAGCAAGAAATCTAGACAAAGCCATACAAAGAAGTGGGACAAAGGCCCAAAAATAAGGACATTTTTTTTAAATATTGCTCTTATAAACTTAGAAAGATAACAGAATAGGTCTTGCATTAGTATGAATTTTCTGAATGGTATGAAATCTGAAACTCAAATGTCTGTCATTATTTTCTAACTTCAGTCTTTAATGATTTGTCACTAATTTGCCCAAAAAAAACACAATTTTGCCAAAAAAACACAATTTTATGAAAAATGGACCAAAAATGTGATGTAAAAATATAAAATAGCCACACAATACAGCTGGGAACCTGTCAAAGAAGGGACACTTTAATATTAGTACTGCTAACTTGAGCAGCTGACAAAATAAAATAATCTACATGCATTTCTGAAATAAAAGTAATCTATAACTCTGATTATTACAGTTATTTCTTAATTGTAAACCCTCCACGTTTTCTTCCAAAATTGCTATTTTGTGGAGGGATTACTAGGGGAAGAGCAACATTTTGAGCCAAAATCAGGGACAGTTGAGAGGTTTGGCTATGCCTAATTCTATAAAGCAATTTATTTGCATGCACCTCTCAACCTGTTAATGCAATAAATCTGGACAAGGCCAAATATATTAGGGAACATATAAACAGTACTAAAAATTGCTCTTGTATAAACTGAGACAGTTGATAGA
The DNA here is from genome assembly GCF_019279795.1 of Protopterus annectens. Taxonomy (NCBI): domain Eukaryota; kingdom Metazoa; phylum Chordata; order Ceratodontiformes; family Protopteridae; genus Protopterus; species Protopterus annectens. The sequence continues at coordinate 677,575,277 of NC_056736.1, forward strand.
ACAACAGGTCTTACTTTAGCATGCATTTTTCTGAAGGTTATGAAGTCTGAAACTCAGTGTGTCATTATTTAGTGACTTAATTCCTAAATGTTTTGCCAGAAAACCACAAATTTTATGAGGAACAAACCAAAAATAAGAAGCAAAAATCTATTCATTCTGTGAAAATCTGGACATTTGGGAGGTATAGTTCAGCTGGGGCTGTCTTTAAGTTTGCCACCCTTCCCCCTCACAAAATCATGGTCGAATGGAGCCTCCCCCTGCAGCCATTCCAATGATCCATTACTTGGCTATTTCACTCCATTTACCATAAACACTAATGTGCATACTGATTTACTTCTATGATGATTTGGACTTCATTTGAAAGTTTTATTTTGCATTTTACAGCACAAACACTAAGACATCTGCTAAACAAACTTAGCATTAAAACTTCTCTGCCCTTGAAACTCACATTCATTGAAACAGCATTGAAACCCACATTCAAAGAAAATACATTTTACCAGTGGCATAACTGCCCAATTCAGAACATCTTTCCAGTAAACAATGAAACAAAATGCATGCACCCATAATGACAAAACTGCCCAGTTCAGAACATTTCCATCATAAAAGTCTACTCAAACTTCTACAGTCCACCATTATCAGTAAATATGCACAATTCTACAGTCCACCATTATCAGTAAATATGCACAACCTCTGAAGAAGTAAAAAAGTCATATAAATAATTCCACATTAAATAAATCTGTAACTAATGAAGAGGTTGCTGCTAGCAAACACCTTTATATTTCATGGTTTCATCGAAAAATAAAGTGTCTGATGCCCCTGAGGAATAAATTGCCTGTATTACATTAAAAATAATAAGCTAGTAATATTGTAATAGGAAATGGATAGCAAACCGATAACAGGCTCATAGTTAGTATCTTAACTTTTTCAGTATGGCAGCATTCACCCCTTGTGGGAGTAGAACAACCAACCATCTGCAGCAAAAGCAAGTACACAACCTGTTGTGCTATTAACAATGCAAGCTGACTTACCATAAGCAGCACTAAACTTCTCTTCCCCTGCAGCTCTCAGCTCCTTGTAAAATCTACTCAATACTCAACTGCATCTCAACTTCGCAACACAAGAAATCTGGAAAAACTCAAATTTACTGGGGGGGGGGGGTCAAAAGCCCAAAAACCAGGGACACATTAAACATTGCTTGTATAATCTTGGAAAGTTGCTAGAATAAAATGCTGTGTTACCACCATACATTTTACTGCCAAAGTCCCTGTGCAAAAGAGTCAGAGCAACATACCACTGCGCCAAATCAGCTGCTTTGTGAAAGAGAGGAAGACTGAAACTTACATGGCTATCATTTAATGAATTCAGTTCTTACCATAGCTGTCAACCTCTTAGCACAAAACACCTGGACAAACTCAGTAATGAGGGAATACAGCCCTCAAAAGATATTCCGTGAATTCAGTTCTTGCTATAGCTGTCAACCTTAGCACAAAAAACCTGGACAAAGCCAATAATGGGGTAATACAGTCCCAAAAATAAGGACAAATTTCAAATATTCATCTTATAAACTTACAAAACTGCTAGAATAAAAGGTTGTGTTACTATGCATTTTCTGAAGAATATGAAGTCTGAAATACAAATCCCTGTGAATTCTACTTCTGACGGAACAAAAACAATTTTCACCAGAGGCCCAGGGAGAAAAACTGCAGACACATGTCTTTGTAAAATGGCAGGACACCATAGCAAATCCACACAAACACAGGGATGAGATGCAGACTCCACACAGAAGGCACCCCAGCCAAGAATCAAACCAGAAAACCTATAGCTGTGAGGCAACAATTCTACCACTGCACCATCAAATATGTACAGAATTAAACATTCAGAAACCTGAAGTCTAAAATTCAAATGTCTGTCAATGTTATTTAACATTTGTTAATCAGGACAATCTGACTTCGAACAAAAAAACAATTTTCAGCAGAGGCCCAGGAAGAAATAATGTAGACATGTCTTTGTAAGTAACATAGGACACAAAAGCAAACCCACACAAACACAGGGAGAAGATGCAGACCCCACACAGAAGGCACCCCAGCAAAGAATCAAACCTGAGAACCTGCAGCTGTGAAGCAACAATATTACCACTGCACCATCAAATATCAAGCATTGCAACATTTAGAAACCACAGATATTATGAGGAACAGATCAGATCAAATATGAGGCAAAAATCTGCAATTTTTTAGAAATGGTGGTGGGTAGGGAATTCAGGTACTTAACACCTGCATACAAGGTACAGGGTTCAAGCCTGGGTATCTCTACCCACCAGTATATAGTAACTGGGGCAAAACACACACACACACACACACACACACACACACACACACACACACACACACACACACACACACACACACACACACACACACACACGAACAGCTCCTGCACACTCCTACCAGCCCAACGATCAGCTCCTTCAGCGACCTGCACACTCCTACCAGCCCAACGATCAGCTCATTCAGCGGCCTGCTACTACATCCAGCCCAATGATCAGCTCCTCGGTACTGCAGTAATCCTGCACGCTCCTTCAGCGACCTAGTATGCTACTAAATCCGTCAGCCCAAACGACCGATCAGTGACCCAGTACTCCTGCATGCTTCACCTACCAGAATTCTGTGACTGAAGCCCGTGCACTGAAGTCTCGCAAGTCCTGCGAGAGCAGCTCAGTTCTCTCATTGGCTCTGACTGCGGCTGAAGCAGTCTGGAGCTCCTCTGTGTGGTGCGGTTGTCAATGCAGAGAATCCTGGTATCTCACAACAATGATTGCTGGGTACCTGTTTGTCCCTATCCGGACTGCTGGTAAGGCAGTCGTGAATTTTTTGTTTAACAGATATTTTTTTGTTTTTTCCTGGGGGGGGGGGGGGGGGCTGCAGTCCGGCAGTCCGATAGGAGGAGCCGCCCCTGGTGGCAGTGTTAAGCTGGATGTTTTTGGGATGAGGTTACTTTTAGGTATGCGATACAGATGTAAGCAGTTTGAGGGTATAAACAACAAGATTTTAACCTTTTGGAGGTTTGGTATGAGATCCCTATTGTGCGACCAACTTTCAATGGAGTTGAAAGACTCCAAGTGGCTTTTTGTGGTTTAGTTATGGAGTTGGCTGAGCAGTTGACTGCTGAGTCATCTGAATAGTGGATTATTTTTGATGGGCTTAAGGCAGTGTTCAAAACACTTATGAAAACTTTTGAGTAGTTGTTGTGTCTTTCGGCTTTTCCCGGTTAGGGGTCATAGTAAGGGACCTAATATTGATTCCTGTAAGATGCCAATTTTGACAAGGAGGAAGGTTGAATAGGCGGTTTGACATTTTACAGATTGGGTACAGTGACTTAGCTTATGAACCAGAGAAAGGTGGTTTCAATGAGTTTTGGGTAGGAAACTGTGCTGAATGCCTTACAGAGATCTAGAAATGCTGCTGAAACAAGCTGACTGTTGCCACACAGGAGATTAACAGTGTTAAGGAAGGATAATAGAGCTGTAGTAGTACTATGGTTATTCAGAATCCATGTTGTGTGGGGGCTAAAGATCACTGTCTAGAAGGAAGTGAAGCAACTGTGAATGTACACATCTTTCAAGGACTTTTGAGAGTGAAGAGAGAAAAGGCAACGAATATTCAGTTGTTGAAATCTATTGAACTGCCTCTTTTATGCAGGGGTATTATATAAACTTATTTACAGATGTTGCGGATGTAGGACTCCTTTACGGATCTGTTAATAAGAATGGATATATGATAGGAAAGGACATCTACTGCCAGCTTCATGTATTTGGATGGAAGATTATCTGTTGCGAGAGCTGTAAGTTTTAATTTGTGCAGTAGTTTTTGATTGTGAACTGGAATTAGTATTAGTTGGAAGGTTAGATACTGGCATGATTAGGGGAAGTGTAGCTGTCTTGGGAAGGGGAAGAGTTATTAATCAAGTGACTACATTTATGAAATGAAAGTTGAAGGTGCATGCGATATTGTTGTTCTGGCATAGGATTTGGATAAGTGGCATCATCTGGGTTATGCAGTGTGTTTATACAAATCTAGAAATTCTTTGGAGTCTTTTTGTGATTGCCTAGTAATTTAAGATAGTATTATTATTATATTTTTGGCCTTTATTGATGAGTGTTTTTGCCTGACTGCTGAGGGCCCTACAGGTCTGATACTCAATTTTACAGGTGTAACTTTTATTACAAAACAATAAATGCAGATGTGCAGGTCTAAAACTTTTTATTTCTCCATAACTTCGGTGGCCAACAATAAATGCAGATGTGCGGGTCTAAAACTTTTTATTTCCCCATACCTTCGGTGGCCAACCTTCAAAAGTAAATAAACCATCATCATTTTCCAAAGCCAAGAATATATATTTATTTTATACTGATATGAATTCATGGGAATTTTCAGTGTAACACAATTAAGTGAAATATCAAATTTATTCAGCTGAATTATGACTAACTAAGGAAAGTCCACTATCATTTCAGAAAAAGTAAATCAATGGCAATACAAGTTCAGGGTCAATTTATAGGAGGTTTTTAATTAGTATATAAATTTGTCTGTAAAAGAATTGATATAAATGGAAATGTGAGTGTAAAGTTTAATACATTACTTATATAGTGGACTTCATTACAGCTCTTGCCCATATTCTAGATAATAGTCCTATTCCATTTGTTCAGACCCTGTGGAACTGGATGGGTGGGATGTAACCTCGTTATGCATGAGAGTCTCCATGTAAGTCAACTCAACTTAGGGTACATGTGTAAGAAAATAAGTGCCTTGTAAGCAGGCCTAATGGCTTAAAGGCACAGGATCCATTTGTGTCACTGGCGACTCAAGTTCAGGAACAGACTTGTGTCCCCAGTAGGAATGATGAAGGGTTGAGGAATAGGATGAAGTGGCTGACAACCAGCTCTCCTACCCTACGAGTGGGAGTGCATTAGGGATCCCAATGTGTGTGCAAACGCCGAGTTTAACACTAGGAGGAGGTGGTGTCAACATCCTGATGTCATTGCACTAATCAACTTCACAGCTAGAGACCACAGAATGATGGCTCTTCCACTTCACTCTCACTACTACCTACCAGATCCATCACATCCTGCAAAAGATCATGTCCAGGGTAGTATGCAAGGGGCTACTGAGGGATTCAATGATGGGTGAGCACCGAGGCCAGGGAGAAAAGCCTGAGGCTGGGCAGGGCTCGGTGGGGGTCAGGGGAAGCTTAAAAAAAAAAAAAACTGACCTGTAACTATTAATAATACTGAGCAATGTATAATTAGCAGTTGCTAGACTCCATCTATGTTCCTTAAATAACAAAAATATTTTTATTTATTTACATTTAGTCCCACTAGTTCAGCAGCCTCTCTTTCAAGAAAGATCTGAGGTGGCAATCATATTGACTAGGAGAAATTTGGCTACATCATTAAGGAACTTCTCTTACTGATAGGTGCTGTGGGATTTTTTCCAATCCTGCACATTACCTTATAAAATCCTTTCCTAACACCAGTAATCAACCAACTTTACATGCATAGATAACACAAAATCTATTCCCTTACTTGGCACATATTCGAACCCTAACTTGCATATACATGCACAGTGAACAGTACTGCCACTGCAGTGCAACAAACATTGTGTGTGTGTGTGTGTGTGTGTGTGTGTGTGTGTGTGTGTGTGTGTGTGTGTTCCCCAGTGGCTTGTGTACTAATAGTGTTACAGAAAGGGTTTTCTAAGGTAAGATAAAGGGTTAGGCTTAGGGTTAGTACACATTAGTAAGCCGGTGCAGGGAGCGGCGAGTGCCAACATTTCAACAAAGACCAATAATGGATTATGATACACAATTTCCAGAAGCTGCTCCGCTATGTGGTGGTAATGTTAAGGTTATTTCAGCATAACTGACACTGTTATTTTCTAGAGTGAGCATTGCTACAGAAATACATATTGATGATGGTATGCCCTTTATATCAAGGGTACTGTAGTAGCTGTTCCAATGTTTTAAGGTTAGGCAGTTAAAAATATCAGTACATGGGTTCATAGTTAATTACTAGACTAATGATTCTAAAGGGCTTTTTGAAGCCTAGCCATATTTCCCAAATACATTTAACAGGCTTTGATGCCACTTATTTATTAGGGGAATAGCTTGGGTAAGGGTGATCAAGCATTTGCAAGCTTTCTAACAGATGCACATGTGGTAGACCAGAAGTAAATATACGATTCCCCAGCCACCGGTCCAAGTTGTGCTTCAATAAGTACAGGGTGGAACTCTGCTTCATATGGATGGGAAGCCTGCTCCAGAGCATGGGTAGTTTCTGAGAAATACACCTGTCCCTCCAACATGTCTTATTTATGTTCCTAGAGTGGGTGTTGCTAATGCCTTTTGCTTTGCAGCTGTGCAACAAGGGCCTGATCACAGGATGCTTTGAAGGCCAGGTACAGATCGCTTCTCAGCAGTTTGTAGCATACTGACTACAAAGACGAGGCTTTGAGGCAGTCCATGTAGGGCATGATGTCTACATCACATACGCTTTTTACAAGGAATCTCTGTGGACACTGGTTGTTGCATATGCCTGGTCAGGTACATACCAACGGAGGCACTGTAATCAGTTACCTTCTGCAGATCAACAGTTAGTGCAGAAGTCCAATAAAACACTGAAATATGTGTTATGAAAACGAAACACTGATGTAGATTGCAAGACATGGGACCGTTTGTTACAGTACTTGCTGTTTGTGATAAGAAACGTGACTCATGCTTCAACTGGATTTACGTCATTTGAACTCATGCGTGACAAGCACCTGAGAGGACGGATATCACTAACCAGACTTGAGAAGATGAGAAGACACCGGATTTACGTCATTTGAACTCATGCATGACAAGCACCTGAGAGGACGGATATCACTAACCAGACTTGAGAAGATGAGAAGACACCATTTAAAAGTATGACAGACCATTATGGTAGTTTACAGCATAGTTTAAAGCTGATCACACCTGTAGCAGACAAGTGCATGCAGAAAGCCGAGGAGATGCAACAATGAGTCTATAATAATAATAATAATAACCAGATTAAAGAATTCAGAGCAGGAAATCAGTTATTTTAGTATGGGCACCCTTTAAACAGGAAAGAAAGTTCTGGCTAAAGCCCCTTTGAGGAAACTGAAAGGGACAAATTAAGTGAGCTCCAAGGTTAGGCAACCAGGAAAGAGAAATAAAGAGCAAATATTTCATATTAACTGTTCTGCGGTTAGCTTGCAAACTGAAACCGAAACAAGATTAACCGCAGGATCATTACTTAATATACAGTTACAGGAATCATTGTCAAAAGTACAAAAGCAGAAAATAAGAGCACTTAAGAAATAAAAAATGAGAACTAAATCGGCAGAACCTAACCAGCGGCGGTTTTCAAACCATGGGTCCCCTACATACTTTCTGGACCAACAAAAATGATCATCTTCTTTTGGATTCACCTTCCTGACATAAAACCATTCCAACTACTGTCGTTATACTCTATCAATGCCCATATCCATCAATTATAGCCAATTGACTGTATACACCAAAAATGTCCAATTGTGATGAAAAAAGGCCAAGGTAAAGTATTCCATCTTGCAAACACCCAACTGACAGAGCTGCCGCATTCACCTCTGACTTTTAACAGCACCTAAACAGTTGCATAGAAAATTCAGTACTCATCTGCCCTAAACAATATGATAAATTAAGGAATAAACCTCTCTGGTACCATATTTCCCCGAAGATAAGACCAGGTCCTATACTTCTCCCTCGCTGAAATACGCATTAGGGCTTATTATCAGGGGATGCTTTATTTACCCCCCCCCCCCGTACAACAATCTACATTTATTCATCTACAAAAACTGACATTTATTCAAGTACACAAATTGACATGTATTCATGTAAAAAAAATCGACATTTATTCATGTACACAAACTGACATTTATTTGGTACTCTTCCGTTATTGGGCAACAGTTCTATGTAACACATTAACAGTTGTGTGAGAATTCTACATAAACAGTGCAACAAACATTTCAACTTCAGAATATCTACAACTTGGCTTTCACAGAGCAATACTTCATGCTTAACAGAAAGTGAAGAAAAATCACAATACATGTGTATTAGAGGAAGGGAATAAAGCAGGCGACTAACTGCCACTTTTTGAGTGGTGATGCTTTCTTTATTCCTTACCCAAACCATAAGAGAAGAATGATGGAAAGTCATAAAAATGAAGTCTGGGAACTAGTGGCCTTACTTTGCAATTACCCCTTGATAATGAAATGTTACCTTAATACAATAAAGTCAAAAAACTGACAAGAGCTTTCTGGCAGCTGAAAGCAGAAGCAATCCATTCTGTTGCCCCGATAAGGGAAAAGTTATTCAAATACAGTCATGTCATCTTCTTCTGGAACATTGCCATAGGTCTCCAATCTCCAAATTCCAGCCTGAATCATATCTTTCTTGCCCTACTAATGATTAGAGGTGAAGTTTTCTTTCCATCTAGACGAACTGCCAAAATACAAGTAACACGTGCACTTTTGTAACCAGTGGAAGGAATGTAGATTGAAGAGGCACCCCTCTGATCAAATGTTGTTTGAGGTCCTTTGCCCATAAACACTGCAGTTTCATCCATAGCAATCATGTTGGAGAGTTGGCATTTAGAAAAGTCAATGCCATCAACAAAGGACTTGAATGCAAATGCACGTTTAATAACATCAATATCGTCCAGCTTGAACAGTGTTGTTGATCTTCTTAGAGACAGTTCATATCACTGAAGGAAGCCAACCAGCCAATGTTGTGATGCTTTGAATTCTTCTGGGGATATTTCTAACTGTGGTACATTGCAAAGGCAACTGCTTGAATATCAGCTCTGGGCACAATCAAAGCCTTTGCTTTCCTATTAGCAATCCATTTACAAACTATGTCTTCCAGCTCAGGAAATAATGGTTGCTTACCTGAACCACACTTGCACTTCTTAGCATTTCCCTCGTCCGCCTGTTGACTGAGGTTATCGTACTCTGCTCGCCATTTTCGGACCATTCGGAGAACCAACTTCTCTTTGCAGAAAGTCATCAGATTCTTTTCCCGGGAATCCTCCACAATTCCTTTCTTGTACTTGACGGAATAGCTCTTTCTTTTTGCACTCATCTTGTCGGGGGGGGGGGTTAATTAAAGACTTAAGAGACAGGAGTGGCAACAAAAATGGTGACAGTTAAGAAGACACAACCACTCCCATTCATTATCAAGTGTACACGTTTTACGTGCGTTGTCTGTACTTTGACCAATCAAAGTACACTTGCCAGTGTTTATGGGCCTAGGATCTCAAACATCAAGTGTGAGTGAGGATTAGGGTTACATTAAGAATCGTGGAGGACTCCCGGGGAAAGAATCTTATGACTTTCTGCAAAGAGAAGAAGTTGGGTGTCCGAATGGTTTGAAAATGGCGAGTATGATAACCTCAGTCAACAGATGTCAATAATATTATTTTATAATTCAACACATCTGTGAATTGTTGACGATCTTAACTGGGGCTTATTTTGGGGGTAGGGCTTATATCATGACCACCCTGGAAAACCATGCTAGGCCTTATTCTCTGGTTAGGTCTTATTTATGGAGAAATACAGTAGAACTCGTGTATAAATAAATTGTATAACAAAAGATGGAAAATAATGAAAATCTACAAGGAACTGCCATCCTGCAAAATCAATACTACAGTAAAACATGCCAACAAGAAACTTAAGAGCACTGTTAGAAAATGTAAAGCAGAATACAAACTTAAGGTTGCCACAGATCAAACAGAAAGGTACAGTTGTGCACACTTACCATACATGTAGATGTTCATGTGTATTCACTGTTGCAGTCATCACACTTGGGTTATCCTGCAAGGGGTAGCCCTCAGTCGGCCCGAATATCAGAGGCTTAGTATTTCTCCATCAGTTGCTGTCGCTCCAGGACTGACATCAGGTCGTCAGTGGTATAAAACAGGCAGACGATGCCATTTCATCAGTTTTTCTTCCCCCAACTGTCAGGAGACCCCAAATAAGGAGCTAGGTTATGGTGGAAGAACACCACCAGTAAAAAAGTAAATACCAAAAAATCCCTGTAAGGAGAGAGGAAGAGAGAGAGAGAGAAGGGGGAAGGAGAGAGGAAGAGAGAGAGAGAGAGAAGGGGGAAGGAGAGTGGGAAACCAGGACTGCAACAGTGAATACACTCAAACATCTAAATTTATGGCAAGTGTACACAACTGTACTATGTTCTTCATGTTTCACTGTTGCAGTCATCACACACGGGTTGATTCCCAAAGCTGAAGAAAAGGGTGGAGGCAGTCAAAAAGACTGGGGGTTGCTAGGATGCCCTGCAAGACTGTGGTGGCAAAGCCTGCCCTGGATTTGGAGAAGATAGGCAGGTGGTAATGAATGGTGACGGTATGAACAGAAGTCCATGTTGCAGCCTCCAGGATGTCCCTGGTGGGTACCCCTCTGAGAAAAGCTGCAGGAGGTTGACCTTGTTGGAATGCATCCGGATCCCCTTTGGGGGCGGTTTCCCATGCTGTTTGCAGCAGAAATGGATGCAGTGTGCTATCCATTTGGAGATTGTTTGAATGGATATGGCCTTGCCCTCTGCCCCTGCTGGGAAGCTGACTAACAACTGGTCAGTTTTTCTGAAAGATTTAGTCCTATCCAGATAAAATCTGAGCTGTCTGTGCACATCTAGAGAGTGCAGAATCCATTCCACCTTGTTTTGTGGGTTAGGAAAAAAGGTGGGCAAATGAATGGATTGGTTGAGAGCCATACTGGACACCACTTTAGGCATGAAGGATGGGTTAGTCCTGAGGGAGACCCTGTCAGCATGGAAAATGATGAAGGGCTCTACAGCCATGAGTGCTTGTAGCACTTAAACTCTTCTAGCTGAAGTGATGGCCAGAAGCAAGGCTCTTTTCCAAGAGAGGAATTTTAACTCTGCTGAAGCTGCAGGCTCAAAGAGGGGGGGGTGAGCTTTTCCAACACAAAGTTAAGGTTCCAAGCTGGGGTAGGAGCTCTACTGGGTGGCCTTAAATTGTTAGCCCCTCTTAGGAATTTTTTGATGAGAGGGTGTGAGAAGACAGGTGTCTCTGTGCTGTAATGAGCAGAGATGGCAGAGTATGAGTTTTAATAGAATAGAAGGATAGACCCCTGTGTAGTAGGTCTGCTAGGTAATCCAGGCTGAGAGGTAGGGAGGGCTGTGCTGTTTTGGCTCCCTTAGCCTGGATCCAGGTGCAAAACCTTTTCTACTTGTCAGCACAGGATTTTCTAGTGCTGGGGCATCTGGCCTTACGTACAACATCCAAGACTTATTTGCTTAAGCTGGCAGCTTGAGGAGAGGCCAGAGAATAAGCCAGGCTGCCAGATTCAGGGTCTGCAATTGTGTATGCATGATTTCTCCATTCTTCTGGGTCAGGAGTGTTGGGATCTGAGGTAGGTGTTATGGTGGCAGGGGTGACAGGCTGCGCAGCAGTGGGCACCAGTGCTGGCGTGGCCAGTCTGGGGTAATCAAGATTGCCCTTGGTTTTTCCTCCCTTAGTTTGAGCAGTACCCTTGATATGAGTGGTAAAGGGGGAAATGCATAGAGCGAGAGGTTTACCCATTGGAAGGATAGAGCATCCACATTCCAGGCCTTGCTGTGATGTTCCCTGGTGCAGAATTTGCTGAGCTGATGATTGGAGTGGGAAGCAAAGAGGTCCACCTTTGGGGTGCCCCACTTCTGGGTTATAAGGTTGAAGGTTTTGTGGTCTAGCTGCCACTTGTGTGGGTCTGGCAGGTTTCTGCTCAAGTTGTCTGCCAGAAAGTTTAGGGAACCTGGCAGGAAGTATGCTAGCAGGTGTGTTTGCATGGCTGAGGCTGTGTGCCAAAGGGTCATGGCGAGCCTGCAGAGAGGATAAGAGTGAGTCCCTTCTTGCTTGTTGATATACCACATCACTGTGGTGTTGTCGGTTTTGATCATTAGAAGCCCCGGGGAGAGTAGGGGTATAAAAGCTGTCAGGGAGTGCTGAACAGCTAGCATCTCTTTTTGATTGATGTGAATATGTATTTGATTTGGGCTCCAACGGTCATGAATGCCTCTGCCGTCCAGGTGTGCACCCCAGGCATAGTCTTATATGTCTGTAGTGAGGGTCTGGGTGGCATGCGGTTGTGAGAAGGAAGTCCCTTGTGGTTGCATGCTGCTGCCCACCAAAGAAAATCTTTCCCTAGACAGGGTATCATAGGTATGATAGTTTCCAGGTCTTGAGAGTGTTGACACCAATGGCTTTTTAGGTATCACTATAGTTTCCTCATATGCAGTCTGGCATATGGAATGAGTAGAATGCAGGAGAGCATGAACCCTAGAGCTTGCAGGATTTTCCTTGCGGATAACTGGGTTCTGGTGGCTAGTTGACAGAAGTAGCCTGTCAGGTAGGCTTGTTTTTCCTAGAGTAAGGAATGCCATCTGGCATGCAGTGTCCAGGCTTGCTCCCAGGAATACAATTATTTCTGCGTGGGGACTAATTTTAATTTCTTTTCGTTGACAGTATACCCCAGGGAAGTCAGTAGGTCCTTTACAAAGGTCAGCTGCTGTGACCGCTTTTCCTGACTGTCTGCCTGAATCAGGCAATCGTCTAAGTAGGGGTAAATTTGAATATTTCTTTGTGTGCAAAAGGCAATGGCTGGAACGAGGTATTTAGTGAAAACTCTGGGAGCAGTGGATAAGCCAAAGGGAAGTGCAGAGAACTGAAAGTGCAAAGATCCTGCCCTGAAACGTAGATATTTCCTGCAAGATTCCCTGATTGGGATGTGTAGGTAGGCCTCTTTTAGGTCTAGGGTGGTTTAACCAAGCATCCTTGGAAAGGATAGGAAGAAGCTGCTGGAGGGTGAGCATTTTGAATTTTGGTATAACCAGAAAGGTGTTTAGAATGGCTAGATTGAGGACTGGGCACCATGTACCTTTTTCTGGGTACCAGGAAGAGTCTGGAATAGAAACCTTGGCCTATTTGGTCTGCAGGAACATGCTGTATTGCCCTCATGGAGAGCAGGGAAAGGACTTGCTTTTTGGCCTCTGCCCACTGATTTGGAGGAAGACCTGGGAACCCTTCTGGTGTTGGCAGAGTGTGGAAATAAAATTTAGGTTCGTAGGTTCATAGATTAGTACTAAGCTAACTGCCCTTGTGAGCCATTTTAAGCCTAGCCAATTATCCCTTGTGGGACTCAAACCCTGCACCTTGTGTTTGTAAGGCAAACACCTTAACCATTAGGCCACCCTCACAATTTGTATCCCTGGGACACTATGTTGAGGACCCATCGGTCATTGGTAATAGAGACCCAGTTGTTTGCATGGAAGGAGAGTTTTCCTCCTAGGGGCACAAGCAGGTGGGCAGAGGTAAGGGGTGGAGGTGTAAAGTCATTGTAAGTTCTTACCATAAGGGGGTGGCTTATCATTCCCTGTTTTTGAAGAGGAGGAACTCCATAGCTTTGATCTCTGCATTCCCTGGGACTGCTGTCTGGGGGGGGGGTCTGCTTCCCCTAGGTCTGGAGGGGGCCGGAAAGGACCAGTGCTTGGAGGGGCAATGCCCACTGAACCTCTGAGGCTGGACCTGTAAAAAGTCTAACTGTCTGCATAGATTTAACTTTTTCTTCCATCTTTTTTAAGACCTCTTCTGCCTTGGTGCCAAACAAATTGTCTTTGTTCAATGATGCGTCCAATAATTTTGATTTGACATGGTCTGGCAAGGTCTGCTTCTTAAGCCAAGCATGCCTTCTAAGGACAGAACCAGTGACTGTTGCCCTGCAAGATGTTTCGAGGGCATCAAAGCCACATTGCAAGGTGTGCTTTTTTAACTTGGCTTGCAGAATGCATAAGCTCTTGTAATTCTTTATTTTCTGGATAAGCAGAAAAGGAAAATATTTTTTGTTTGAGGAGTTCCATGGTATGCTGCTGATATTTCAGCATGTGGAACTGACAATTTAGTGCTCTAATAGCAAGAGTTGCAGAGGTGTATACTTTTTTACCCCATCTGTCTAAAGCTCAGAAATCCCTGTCTGAGGGAGTGGGATTCTTACCTGAGGTTACTTTAATTCCTTTAGGTCCTTGGGAGATGACATCTGGGTCAGCAGTAGGATTTTTGAAAAGGAATTTGTGACAGTCAGGGACTCTGTAGTACCCGTCCGGTTTCCTGGGAGAAGGAGTCAAACTTGATTCCATAAAAACATCAACTACAACATCCAGGACAGGAGGAATGGCTAAAGGTCTGTGCTGTGGTAAATCTAAGATTTCCATGAGTCTCTTTTTTGACTGAGGGTAGTCCTGACATTCCCACTGGAAATGCTCCCTTAAAGTATGTAGGGTATCACCATATGAAAAATCCTCAGGATGAGCAGCAGAAGGAATGGATTCCTCTACATCAGAATCCTCATAAGCAGAGAGGAGTTGCATATCTTCATATTCAGAAACCTCAGAGTCATCGGACTCCTGTTCAGATAAAACTACTGGGGACAAGTCTCTTTCTTTTGGAAGGGGTAGCCTGGTTTCCCGTAATAAGAATAATAAGGTCTTCCGCCATTTTAAGCATTTGAAATTGAAGCATGGAAGCAGGTGCCTGAGCTTGGGTCGTCGATTTTTTTAGGCGTAGTTCGTACCCTGGGCCTTAGAAACTCGGTAGTTTTAGAAAGAACTGAAGACGTGAAAGAAGTCATCGGTTTGTGACGAGTATCGATGGTGTGAATAACTTCCTTGGAAGCTGGTGCCTGCTCAGCAGCTCTGTACCCATCCAAGGTAGAGACATCCGCAGGATCCTTAGTCTCGCTGCATACCGGACTCCAAATGGGTCTCGGTAGCCGCCTGCAAATCCACAGAAGCGGGCATTAGGGGCTACGAAAGCGCCTCACTGAGGACCAGAGAAATGACAACTAGCTTAACGGAAGCATCGCCGGCAGTTTTGGACCTGTGTGGTCTGCCTCTGTCTTTATCCTTAAGTTTTTTCGGAAGATCGTTAGTCGGATGGTTTACCGAAGCCATATCAGAATATGAGGACTGAGAGCGAAAATATTTAGCTACAATAAGGGCCTGACTATGTATAATTCTGGCATTGAACAAAGTACAAAAGTGACAGCGAGGGACGTCGTGGTCTGGGCCTAAACAGGTGATGCAGTAAGAATGGAAGTCACGGTGTGGTATTTGCTTTCCACAGGCGAGACAATTGTTAACTTTTTCTGACATCGGTTAGAGCAAGAAAAAAGGATCCCCAATGGGGTACTTAGCTTTAGAAGACTTCAACTTCAATACGGAAATGAAAACTCAGGTAGCGGCTGACCGCCAATCGTGCGAACTGCTTCCGCTTCGAGCTCCTTGGCAAGAAAGACTGATGTAATGGCGCCATATCGAAATACGAGGACTGAGAGTGAAAATATTTAGCTACAATAAGGGCCCGATGACATACAGTTCTGGCATTGAACAAAGCACAAAAGCGACAGCGAAGGGCGTCGTGGTCCGGCCCTAAACAGGTGACTCAGTAAGAATGTAAGTCTCTGTGTGGTATTTGCTTCCCACAGGCAAGACAACTGTTAACTTTTTCTGACATCTGTTAGAGCAAGAAAAAAGGATCCCCAATGGGGTACTTAGCTTTAGAAGACTTCAACTTCAATACAGAAACAAAAACGCAGGTAGAGGCCGACCGGCACTCGTGCGAACAGCTTCTGCTTCGGGCTCCTCGGCAAGAAAGACTGATGTAATGGCATCAGCTGCCTGATTTTATACCACTGATGACCTGACATCAGTCCTGGAGTGACAGCAACCGAGAAGAAATACTAAGCCTCTGGTATTCGGGTCGACTGAGGGCTACTCCTGGCAGGATAACCCAAGTGTGAGGTCTGCAACAGTGAAACACGAAGAACATCTACAAATATTTACTCAGCTATGTCAGAAAATTAAGGAATTATGCTCAACAATGTGCTGAGCTGATCCATAATATCACACTCTCTGATCCCAAGGATACAGACAATAAATTAGCAGACAAATTTAATGATAACTTTACCCCACCTACATACACACTGCTGTCCCCATTATCACTGAAAATGCAGTTACCCCTGATATTGCACTGGAAGAAGTCTTAGACTGTCAGATAATAAATAATTCTTCTATGGGACCAGACAACATACCAGGATGTACTCTCATTAGTCCCAAGTATGCACTATCCAAGTCTCTTGCTAAAGTGTTGAGCCTCAGCCAATCAACATGGTTTGCTTCTGATGCTTGGAGGTCAGCCTCTGTGACTTCCCTACACATGGGTAGCCCCTTTATAGACTCAGATAATTATAGGCCCATTAGCCTAACTAACCTTATATGCAAAGCCATGGAATGTAACATAGAACAACTCAGTTATGCAGACACAGGCAACTTAAAGGAAAACACCACCCTAGAACTAAAAAAAAGTTTTTTTTCACTCTGTTTTCTGACCTATTTTAACACTTCAAAATCACTTTAAGTGCTTTATTTGTAATTTTAGCCTATTTTCCACAATATAGCTACCAAAAGGGCTTGATGTATCAATGTGATCTTGTACTCCCTCAACCCTTTCTCTTTCCCATAATACTTTGTATGACTCATGCCAGATATAAGGAAGTAACTTTGAATTCCCATGCCATTGACAACATGGCTACCAGTGTGGCTTGATGTATCAAAGTGATCTTAATCTCCCTCAACCCTTTCTCTTTCCCATAATACTTTGTATGACTCATGCCAAACATAAGGAAGTAACTTTGAATTCCCAAGTCACTGACATATAATGGGATTTGGGAGGGTCACTGTTATTTTCCTTACTTTCTGTAAAAGGACTGCTTCTTTTCAGTCTCTAATCACCCTCATTTGTGTTTGGCTCAGACCTTATTTTACACTATACTTAGTTATCCAGCTACAGCCAGAAAAGTAACTACATTGCAGGTATCTGTTCAGTAGGCTTACCACCTGTCCCACTTTGCGAGGGACAGTCCCTCTTTGGGCGGTTGTGTCCTGCAAAAAAATTGAAAAAATGGTAAATGTCCTGAGATTTTAGGACAAAATTATTTCCTATATTTTTTGTAATGGTTACATAAAACAGTTATTCTGTATCTGAAACACCTAAATGTTACAAGAAACAGAATAAGGAACTAAAATGCTACAAGAATAAGCTTTTATTTAGGCAAAAAACTGAAGGTCTGTCCTCTGCACTCGCCGTGGGTATGTTTTGCCCTGCAAAATTTGACTTTTGTACCAAAAATGTCCCACTTTGGGCATGTGAAAAGGTGGCAACCCTACTGTTCAGTGTTTTCTTTTGTAGCTTAAGAGAAATTGAGAGTCCCCTCCCCCCACACTACTACAGAGGTGTTAAAACTGTCACTGCACTGAGAGACCCTAGCAGAATCAATTCCTCAGACTGCAAAAGGCAGACACTACATTAAATGCAATACTCCCATTTGGTACATACAAATCCAAGCACATCACTCAAATGGAAAGTCACAAAAGATTTCTAACCAAAAAAATTAAAGGTCTTAAATCCTTCAATTATCATGATGGATTAACATGACTACATTTACTCAGCAGACTACTGGCTGCTTAGAGGTGACTGGTGCTTTGCTCTTTGAGCCAAGTCCTGTTTGACTTCATATTTCTTTGCAAAGCTAGTGTCTCTACCAACACATGGACTAAGGACCTAAATCTAAGCAAAAACCATGACATGCCACACCATCTTCCAGCGTCTGGCCATATCACGCAGCTCTGTGCATTTCAGAAGTGGTGTTTGAAATCAGTTGGCTCAATGCTTGAAGTAGTATAATGCCAGACATGAGTCTTCAGAAAAATATTAAAAATATTTATAAGATCAGATTTTGCTTAAATGTAATTTGTTATAAATAATACAGTATTTTCTTTGCACAGGCCTAGAAATGCAGCCATATTAAAGCAAATGTACATCTTAATTTTACATTTTACATGCAGTTTCAATAGAGAGGTATGTTTCATTGAAGGATACAAATGAGCTCAAAGATACAAACTTCAGATTATGAAATGTGCTAACAGAATGTTCAGTACATTGAGTACAAACAGATATCGTTTAGATGGTAGGAGGATTGGGAATTAAGATTAAAGAGGTATGTAGAACTTGTAAAAAATGTATAGGGTTTTGGTATTAAGAGAGATACTTCACACACACGTCAGTAAGTTAGTTTGGACTGTTACACACAAAGTCATAGTAGTGCAGTTCACAGAGATTTGGCACAGATACTAGAGACTGTGTGCAGAAGGAACAATTCTGAGTACAGAATTTTCTGACAGTATAATGAGTGCAGTAGCTAAGGACATTGTAATTCAGAACATTTCAGTTTAAGAGCACTGTTACTTGAGACAGTAAGATTTGATTTGGATACTGTTGACATCTACCTATTCTGTATGCTGCCACTATATAATATATCAAGAACTGGCAAATAAAGGAGAGACTGGCACTTTTTCAGCACAGTTTTGGGTAATTAAAAAGATAAAAGACATTCATTCCTGTTTCCTCCAGTCATTTCCAAAGACATTCATTCCTGTTTCCTCCAGTCATTTCCAGTTTATTCCAGTATTCTCCGGTCCTTTCAATTCTTACATATTAAACAAATCTTAAGAATTTGCAGATCACAAAGAATACCTACCCTTTTTTCGATGGCTACAAAACTTGTAAACTGAGTGACAATAGAGTACTTCTTGCTGAGGGAAATAATCATACTTTTCAGTTCTTGCTTCTTCATCTAGAAAGGAAAAATGTAAATGTTATCCATGTAGTAAATGCTTTTTAAGTTGAATGCATACTTTTTTCTCATGTGGAAAGAACATGCTTTAAAAAGGACAATCACTTAAGTACCTTAATTTTACCTCAAAGATTACCCGCAGATATATGTTCACCAGTCAGTCCCTTAGCAATTCAACTTTACAGTCAACCAGCATTACTATTAGTATCAATCTACAACTAACAAAATCAAACTGCCTAACCGTTACTGTACAGTGTAAAGTATGATACACAGCACATAATGTCACTAAGGACACCACTCACTCATAAAACAACTCCTTAACTTAAGAAAGGCAAACCCTCTAAGACACTGAGAAAGCAGAAAATAAGAATTACCTGCTGTGTTTTTCAAAGAACATACCTACAAAATCTAAAAGGAAAAAAGTTTACAAAGCATTGTGTAAGGCATCCCAGACAAGAATATGTCAGACCCTAGTATGACTTCTTAAATCATGGTTTGAGAGAACACTAGTCCATAATAAATGTATTTCCACTAAAAAGTCATTAGGCTAGGACAAGACAAGTGGAAGAAGATGCTAAGATTTTGAATCCTTGCATCTGTTTAATCTTTATTTTGGGGGGGGGGGGGTAATGTCCCAATTCTGAAAAAGAATAAAGTTCTTAAGTGAGGAGAAATGTATCATTTACCTCACAGAAGGTTATGTCATCAGAATGTTAAAAATATGTTCCTGTACATGTTTACTCATTGCACAATATTGTATTCTACCTCTCTCCTTAATTGCACATTTCTCAGATTTATATATTTTGCCTTTCTTCAGGCTGAGACTGAAGCTGCTTAATATACTGATCAGTGCTTTACCTCAATTAAGAAATTCATAGGTTCATAAGTGTTTAATAAGCTAACGACCACAAGGTCCTTTTTATTTAAGCCTAGCCATGCATCCCAAATCTTTGACAGGTTCTGATACTCTTGATAAGTGTAAGCATGGTCCTGGGAGTTGAACCATTTACAGGTTACCTGTTGCATTAGAGACATAGGTGCCAAACCAGGGATGAATTTCTGGTTTCCCAGCAAATTGTCCAAGTTGCACTTGAATTGGGTTAGGGAGGAACTCTGCTTCATTCATTGTTATTCAGTAAATAAATAATTTTTTTTTAATTTCTCCAAGTCTTTTTGGTTTCTAATACCATGACTGGAATGGACCCCATTCTTAAGTCAAAGTATGATTAAAGTTCATGAAATTAGTATTCTTTCAATCTTTTGCGTGAGCCAAAAGTGCTCTTCGCAGTACCCACAATGTGCCCATTAATGACTCCTGCAATTCGTATGGGGTCACATGTATTGGTTAACGCATAAAAAAGAATCTACAGTCATATTTAGAAGACCCGTTGCTCCTACTACCATTGGAACTGTCTGGGTGTCTTTCTTCCACATTGCTCTCGTTTCTGACTGAAAATCCTGATATTTTATTACTTTGTGTCTCTCTGTATGCAAGATACTATAGTCACTGGGTGTGGCAATTTCAATGATCAATGCTACCTTTTGTCTTCTTTTCATGGACCACTACATCCAGTTTTCTAGCACCTATCTTTTGAACTGTCAGTAATGGGTGATCACATGTGATGTAGACCATCATTTTCTGATACTTTGTGGCTCGTGTTTCCAAAGTTTTTCAGCCACATCAATACCATAATGTTTGCACAATCCCCAGTGCAACAGTCCTGCCACCTTATTATGCCTTTCAGTATACAGTCCTTCTGCCATTAGTATGCCACAACCAGCAATGAGGTGTGCAACGGTTTCCAATTCGGTTTTACAAAACCTATATTCGTCTCTCTCTCCCCCATGTTTAATGGACTTTGTAAACCAGCGTGTAAGTAGCCCACTATCTTGGGCCACCAATATTAATCTTTCATCTCTTGGTTTCAATTTGCCTCTCTTTAGCCATTCCTGCATTAGTTCCTGATCAACATGAGGTTCTTCAAGAAGTTTTCTACACTTGCAACTATATTTATGCATTTTCCACATTTCTTGCCTTCTCATCTAGTCTTTCACTTTATATTCTTTCTTTTGTTTTTTGGCACATTCAGTTGCTGCCTAATTTTTATCTACTTCTGGTTTGACTTCAGTTCCTGCTTGACACCGATATGTGTGGAGTCCCACGGTTGCAGATCTATACATGTAATTAATTTCAAGAAGGCCCATCCCTTCTTCGGAATGGGGAATATATAATATTGATATGTACTGATTTTTATAAATCATTTGGTGAGTGTGATGCATCCTTCTTGTTTTCCTATCTACTCTATCCAACACACACACTTTGGAGCAGTCAGTCACTCCAACACTAAGTTAGGACAGGAAGAGTAAATTGATTTATAGCTTGGATTTTGTTCCTAGATGTCTCAGCTGGTTTCAGAATTAAATTTAAGTATTCTAAAGTATTTCTTACTAAGTTTCACAAGCATTTGGTCATGTTTTATTGTTGATCCTTCATCAATTCCCAAATATTTATACACTCCCTCTTGCTCAAGTTTTTATATCACATTGCCACACTAATGTTTTCTTGGTGCTGCAGTTTTCCTGCTTTAAAGGTTGCTTTTGCACATTTACCAAGACAAAAATGACATTCTTATATCATCTGAAAAAATGTTGACAACTTGCAGTTGTGCTTTCATTTCCTTATCTGATGAGCTACACAGTTTTAAATCACTGACAAAGAGTTGACTGTTAGGGAATGGGGAGGGGGGGGGGTTTATGGGTTGACCAGAATTTTTGTGGGTTAGATATTCGGTCAAATTGGGGTGAGTTGTACAATGATTTTTTATCCTTATTGACTAGTTTTCTGGTGAGGTTACATAGCTCTTTATAGTTTTGGAGGAGGGCAGGAGTTTTGGTTTTAGCCCAGGCTTTCCAAGCACTATCTCTTTTGTGCACAACAGCTCAGGTGAGAGCCAGGAGACATAACTGCCTTTAGTTCTGATATTCCTGGTAGGGTCTAGGGAGTTGAGAATATCTAGGAAAATTTTATTAAATGTAAGAACAGCATCATTGAGGGGGAATTGCTAGAAGAAGGACCAGTTAATGCTAGCCAGAGTGGAGTTAAATGAGCTGGCATTAAAGTTAGTGAGTATGCGACATTCTCGATAGGAGTGAGATTTGGGTGATTGGGGAGAGTATCTTTGAATGGAGGTGGGAAGATGACCACTTAAACTGTCAGGTCGGATGCAGGGATTGTGGTAGAGGTGTGGGGTGTTTGTAAGGATCCAGTCTAGTATAGGATAAGTAGATGAGGTTTTGTGCATGCATGTGGGGGCTGTAATAAGTTGGAGGAACCCGTGTAAGTTAATGCAGAGTTGTGGGGAGTCTGATGATAATTTTGACTAGTCAGTATTGACATCCTCGAGGATGACTGTCTCATAGTGTATGTTTTGGGACAGCCAGGACAGAATACGCTCTAGGGTGGGAGTATTATTCCCTGGAGGAATATATATGGAGACAATGATGGACTTTTTATGGGAATTTAGGTGGCAGTTGAGAATAAGTAGTTCAGCTGGGTGGAAGTTGGGAATACGGATGGTTATAGGTGAGAGGTTAAGATTGTTCGAGTAGTGAATGGCAATGCCGCCACCTTTCTTTGGGAGTATGTCGTTATGGTAGATATTATAACAGGGTGGTAATATTTCATTGTTAGTAATATGAGGTTTTAGCCAGGTCTCTGACAGGGTTAAGATATTGGGGGAGGTATGGGCAAATCCAGGTGTGAAGATCAGTGGTCTTGTTAACAAGACTTTGAATATTTAGGGAGTAAATAGCTAGGTGTTTGGGATGACAGCTGGGAGAGCTAGTAGGGTGGGGGTTGGTGGGTGACAGGGTGGGGAACTGGGTGGGTGACAGAATGGAGAAGTGGGTGAAGAGTTTTTGAGAGCGGTGTTGGGACATGCGGTAAGTGGGCTGGGGTTGGGTGAATGTCTTCTAATAGCAGCAGGGTGCTAGTGGACGTGTTGTGAGAAGTTTGCATGGAATAGAGAGTACAGAGCTTTAGTTTTTGTTTGTTGGTGAGAAAGGTGTACTGACGAATAATATGTTTATGGAAGCAGAGGTTGGAGATGTTGTAGGGAGATGGGAAAACTATAAATGAATGGAAGGTAGGAATTGGGTTATAGGTGCTAGTGACAGCAGGAAGAATGAGTGAGTGAGAGAGGTTAGTGTGATATGAAGTTGAGAAACTGAGAAGGGTTAGAAGTGGGATGGTTATGTAGATGTGGTGCATTGTGAGGTCTGGAGGGTCAAGAGTTAGGAAAGGGTACTAGGAGAACGTTGGAGAGTAGAGTTAAGTATGTGTAGAGTGGGTATGTGTTTGTGAGAGCCCCAGATAGGGGGAGGTGAAATAGTTTTTGGGTTTGCAGGAAGGGAGTGGTTATATGTCTGTGGGAGTGACTGTGCGGAGGAAGTGGAATTTGATTGGCTTGCAGTAGGGCAAGGGGAGTATCTATGAGTCATACATTTAAGAAACATGGGTGTTTTTGGAAATGGGGGTAGGGTAGGCGAGTGAAGTGAGCCTGAACATAGCAAGGGCGAACAAAGCAGGGCTACACCGGGAAATGGTGAACACCAACAGAAACAATCTAACAAGCAGGTGGGAGACAGTAGGGAAAGGTAGGAGAGTAAAAGTAAAACTAGTTTAGCTAGTTCAGCATTGTAAAGGTAAGGAGGAAAGTAGGTTTGGCTGGGAGAAGAGTACAGAGATGGACAAGGAGGCAAGCAGCAGGTAGGAGCTATTGGTAGTACATGACGGTAGTGAGCAAGAAAATGCAGGGTGGGGTGAAAGACATAGATAAAAGTAAAAAGAGCGGTACAGTGATGTGCAACTGGAATACAAGCTGTGGTAGCAATAACAGGCTGGGTTGAGCAGTGGTAAGTTGAAGGCAGCAGGACATACTTTACAAAAGGGTACAAGCGCCACATGTAGGATTGTAGTCCAGGAAGGTTCCAACCAAGAAGTGGGTGGGAGAGGCAGTTAACTTGTCAGCGTGCACTATTAACCTAGAAAAAAAGTTGAGAAATTAGAATGCAGGGTAACTAAAGTTTAATGCAGGTGCTATAGAGTAAAAAAGTGAAGGAATTGGATAAAACAGGCAGTTGGATGTGTGTACTTGTGACTTTATTTTATTGCCCTTTTGTTCTACTGCCATAATTGGGTTTTCTTCTAAATTACTATAAACTTTGCTGGCATCAATTCCGGTGTATATTTTATATATCATTGCAAGGCAAGTTATTGGTCTATAATTTTTAGGGTAGCTTGTAGGTTCACTCTTAAGTAGTAGCATTGTTTTTCCTGTTGTTAGCCAGGTTGGTGTCTGTTCAGGGTGTACATATTAATAAGTTCTTACTCATAGCTAAATCTTTGTGCAAAGATGTTAATACTTTTAACCAGAAGTTAGGTACTGCATCTGGGCCTGGGGGTTTCCAACTGGAGGCTTTTCTTAACTTTATTTCAATCTCTCTGGTTGTTACTTCATCCCATTTCATATCCTGTACCTTTAAACTTCTTAGTCTTTCTTTTACTTCTTCTATCCATTTAACATCTTTGTTATGTTCCACAGGATCTTCATGACTACTTCTTCAAAATGTATCTATTTCTTATTTTTTTGGTGGTCTTTCAATTCCTTTTAACTGGTTTTTCAACTTTCTATAAAACTTTTTAAGTCATCAATAAATTGCTTATTCTGTACTTTTCCTTTATATTTATCTGCGTATCTTCTAAGTTTGTCCACCTGTGCTGAGATTTGTAGCTTATTTGCGATAGTGCATGACAGATCATGGTCTGTTCTAACACTGCACATTGCTTTTATTATGTCTTTCTTAATATTTTTGTTGATCTGTGTCCTCTTCTATATTCTTCTAACAGTGACACTTATTGTCTTAATTGCTTTATAGTTTTCTCTATTCAATACTTCCATGATGGTATTCGATTTCCCCCTTCCTTTCCCTCACTACCCTGTCTTTATCAGTTATTAATTTAGCTGCACAGTAATATATCCTGTTTACTTCTTTTATATCGCATGGATCTCTATGGACAGCCCTAATTACTATGTTCATTTGTTTTATCAAACTTCTGACTTTTTGGGTTTTATTGATCTTCTGCAGTCTATTTCTTTCATTGATCTTAATATGTCTATTTATCTCTATTAAATCAAGCAACTCTTCTCTTAGCTCGTTTTCTACTAAACTGAGGGCACATTTTTTATTTTTCATTTCCTGCGGGCATTCTATAGAAAGTTCTATGGGATCTTCCTGGGACACATTTTCTTCAATTTCATCCTGTGCCATCCATTGTTCTGTCACATTGGAACTTACTGGCCTATCACAAATCAACATTGACTGCGTCAGAGTTTCCACAGTTTCCTGTTCATTCCCTTGCTGTCTAGCTTCAAGTGAACGTTTATACTGGTTTCCTGTGGAAGGCTCCAAATATCTTCATATGGCACCTGACCAATTTCTTCCAGTTCCACTGGTTTTCCCTTAATTTGTATATCCGTTGCTCTATCCTGTTGTAGTGCTTTCTGAATTCGATTTTCTACACTTAATCCTTCACTTTCCAGGTACTCCATAACCTCAGTTTCTATTTCTTTAACTTCTCCACTACTAATCTCCTTTTCTACTTTTCCTCTTTGTCTTCTTATTTTTTGTATTGTAAAGTTTTCTATAGCTGGATTCCTTTGCCTGTATTTCTCTTCAAATATATTTGGTGTTGATCTTTTTGTATTGGTTAGTTTTGCTTTCTCCTTTGCATAAATACTACACCATATTACATCTCTTTTTCTTTCCCATGTTCATATTTCTTCTTCAGATGTCTTCTGATCTTTCTGCTTCTCCTTACTTTGTGGACTCGCTCCATCTTGCTGTGAAGTAAAAAAGTTGTGTCTTATCATAACGTTCCATCTGTGATGTTGATCCTTGTTCAGTCATTATGCATGGGTATCGGTTCTGACCTTGGAACCGAGCCGGCCATTTTCCAAGCTCGTGTCAGCCACAAACTCTCGAGCTAAACTGTTACCCATAATTCCCTTCTCCCTGTTACCTCAGACTGAGTTTGCAAATCAAAAGAAGATAGAGGCTACCTCTGGTCACCTGACCTATCTGAATCGGAAGATAAGATCCACTATAAGCCTCAGGAGGGGGATGGAGGGAGAGTCGTAATGAATGAACAAGGATCAACATCACAGATGGAACGTTATAGTAAGACATAACTTCTTTATCTGATGATGTTAATCATTGTTCATTCCTTACGCATGGGACAGAGTCCCCAGCTACCTTTATTTCTTGGGAGGCCCTCAAGGAAGGACATTCCTGAGCACCATAGAGCCAAATGATGCTCTTCCCATGGAAGCCAGATCTAATTTGTAATGGCTGATGAAGGTATGTGTTCTAGTCCACGTAGCAGCTGCACAAATGTCTTGTAAAGAAGCTCTAGCATGGAAAGCAGCTGCGGTTGCTACTGACCAAGTAGAATGAGCCTTGACAGTGGTAGTTAACTGAACATTATGCTTGCTGTAAATAAAGGTTATGCAGGTCTTTCAACCACCTAGCCAACGTGATCTTGGAAACAGCACATCCTAATCTAGGTCCAGAAAGGCCAAAAAGAGCTGATCTGACTTGCGAGAAGCTTTAGTTCTGTCCAAGTAGAAACAAAGTTGTCTGTGAATGTCTAGGGTATCCAGGCAATACTCTCCTGTGTTTGAATGATCAAGAAAGAAAACTGGCAATTCAATGGTTTGGTTAATGGACATGTCATAAATCACTTTGGGCAAAAAAGTAGGATTAGTTCTCAATGACACTCTGTCCTTATGAAAGGTCAGATATGGCTTCTTGATGCACAAGGCTTGAAGTTCGGAGATACGTCTGGCAGAAGTAATGGCAACTAAGAATTAAGTCTTCCAGGACAAGTATTTGAAGTCACAAGAAGAAGCTGGTTCGAAGGGTGACGTTGTCAAAGCTCGTAAGACTAAAGCCAAATCCCATGGTTGAGTGGGTTCTCTAAAGGGAGGTTTTAGATAAAAAATGCCTTTTATGAAGGTACTGCATAATTTGTGAGACATGAGAGAAGAATCCTGGACCCCACTGCAGAAATTAGAAATGGTGGCCAAGTGAACTCTGATCATGGAAGCAGAAAGACCAGACTGGAATAAATCAGACAGATATTCTAGCACTACGGGCATTGGTGCTGAGAGAGGATCTATCTGTTTTTCTTTTAGCCAGATAGTAAATCTCTTCCACTTGCTGAGGTGTGTATTTCTGGTAGATGGCTTATGTGCTGCAATGAGACTGTCACGTACAGGTAAGGATAGATCATTCTGCATGGCAATCACTGGAAGTGGAGGAGCAAAGCTGTGAGCTTTAGGCTGTTTAGGCTGGGGTGAATCAGGTTCTGTAGATGGGAGATCAAGTCTGGGGTTGGATCAAGAGTCCACGGTTGATCTAGCAGGTGAGGCCACAGGAAGGGGAACCAAATCTGACGAGGCCAAAATGGCACTATGAGGATTAATCTGCTCTTCAACTGGCAGGCTTTCTTCAGGACCTGGGGAATGAGGGGAAGATGAGGAAATGCATAAAGTAGACTGGAGGGCCAATTGTGGACTAGAGCAGCCCTGGGTGACTGTCCCTGAGGGAGAATCAGGGTGAAAACATTGCTGCATCTGTAGTCGGTTGGGGAAGCAAAGAGGTCGCAGCAAGGAAGACCCTAGTGATTGAAAATCTCCGCCGCTATCAAGGAATTCAGGGACCAATCGTGAGGTTGAAGAATGCACCTGCCGAGTCTGTCTGCTATCACGTCGGAACTCCCGGGAATGTGCGTTGCTAGAAGAAAGCGGTTGGTAGCCATCACCCATTGCCATAATCTTATGGCCTCCCGGCAAAGGGGATAAGACTTCGTTCCGCCTTGCTTGTTGATGTGCCAGACCACAGCCATGTCTGATTAAATTGCAATGGTCCCAGACGGCAACAGGGGATGAAATGCTTGCAACACCAGAAGCACAGCCCTCAACTCCAGAACATTTATATGCAGATGGGCCTCCATTTTGGACCACATACCTTGGACAATCTTTCCCTGAAATAGGCCCCCCCACCCCATCAGGGAAGCGTCCGAGGTCACTGTGCCTGTGGGCTGTTGGGGGGAGAAGATATAGGACCACTGAAGTGGATTCCGAGACAACCACCAATTTAAGTCCTGCTTGCACCTGTGAGTTATCCGAATCTCGGCTGAAAGAGGGAGCTGAAAATGGTACCACTGAGTGAGTAGTAATCACTGTAGAAGCCTCATGTGAAACCTGGCCAGGGGAACAATTGTAATGGAGGCTGCCATGGAACCCAACAGCTGTAGAACCGAGTGAGCTGAGGATTTCTCCTTTGAGAGGAATGGAATCAATTGTCTCAATCTTTGAATTCTGTGTTCCTGAATGGATGCTCTGCAGTTCTTTGTGTTCAGGAGGACCCCTATGAACTCTGTGGATTGAGATGGGGTGAGATTGATTTTTTGCCAATTTATGGTTATGCCTAGCCTTTCTGCGGTGTGGAGAGAGAAAGCCAGGGCTTTTTCTAATAGAGGACTGGTGGAGGCGGTGATGAGCCAGTCGTCTAAGTATGGAAAAACCTGGAATCCCTGTAGTCGTAGGAACGCTGAGACGACTGCCATGCACTTTGTGAACACTCTGGGGGCTGTAGAGAGTCCGAAGGGCAGTACTCGGAACTGGATAATGACTGGTTCCTGCATGGAAGCAAAGGAATCTCCTTGACTGTTTGTCCACTTTTATGCGGTAGTACGCGTCTTGAAGATCTCTAGAGCACATCCAATCGTCTTTTTCCAAAAGTGGGAGAATAGAGACTGTATAGTGACCATCCAGAATTTCTGTACCTTTACAAATTTGTTTAACACACAGATCCAAAATTGGTCTCCAGTCACTGGTCTTTTTTGGCACCAAAAATAGTCTTGAGTATAATCCGGATCCTATCTGGTCTGGTGGGACTGTTTGGAGGACTCTTTTGCTTAGCAGCTTTGCAATCTCTAATGCTGCCTGTACCCTTTGACTGGGTGGTACATCGGGTAATTTCGTTAAGGTGGCGGGATAAAGATTGAACGGGATATGGTAACCCCTGGTTATCTTTTGTACCCAAGAACTGGTGGTGACGGTTAGCCAGACAGAAAGGTACAAAGAGAAACAACCCCCAACCACTTCCAGAGGAAAGCAGCTGAGCCGGTCCTCAGGAGCGCTGGTAGGGTTGGCCAGTGGACCTCTTCTGCCCCGAAAGGGCCATCTTCCCTGAGAATTTCCCCCTCTGCCTCTAGGGGAAAATCGGCCTGTGTGTCACGGAAGGAGCCCTGAGATTTTTTGTGCCATATCTTCGCATTCTTTTGGTTTCTGGAGAAAGGCCGATAAGAGGAAGAATAATGGACACCCACGGCAGAAAGGGTCTAACCGTCCTGTTCACATCTAACCAGTGTGCTTTTAACTTTGGGACCAAAGAACGAAGAGGCTTCAAAGGGAACGCTGATAAAGGAAGCCTTGAAAGGTTCCACGAAATCACACAAGCGCATCCAGGCAAGTCGTCTCAGAACAACGCCTGCACCCACTGCTCTAGCTGCTCCTTCTGATGCATGAGAAATGAGATGCATGGAGGAGTTAGAAATAGATTCAATGGTGGCTAATTGAGAGGCTACTTTGTTACGGACCTCATCAGAGACAGCACCAGCCAACGTTTCAGACAGCTCAGAGATTAAGTCTCTTTGAAGCCTGGTAAAATGTGCCATATAGTTCAGAGCCCTGATTGCAAAGGTATGCTTCCCAATTCTGTCTAAAGCCTGAGACTCTCTGTTGGGCGGATGAACAGTCTGGCTTTCTTCGTCCGCCAGGTCCTTTTTAGTTGTGGCCGCCACCACCAAGGTATCTACTGGAAGACCTTTGGACCAATGGGGGTTGCTCTCAGGAGGGGACAAAATTGCATCTGGTCTTCGGGGAATGGCCTCAACTGTGTCAGGAGCATTTCATGCATGCTGCACGACGAGCCAGACCAGTTCATCGGCAGGAATAGGGGGCCGGGCACGAAAGGCCTGTAGGAACACAGAGTCTTCAGAGGTTGGGTTAGAGGGCTGCCAATCACCTCTCTGTTTCAGGATTTCTAGGATATCTCAGAGGGTGACCTAGAGGACCCTTCCCCCATCATCCAAGTCTGTGTCTTCGATGAGGGACTCCTCAGTGGAGTCCATGTGTTTCCTCTTACACGAAGACTTTCGATGAACTTCTTCAGAGGGAGGAACTGGGGAATACAGCTCAATAAGGGCCTCCTGTGGGAGTAAGTCCTGAGGCTCTCGTGCCCGGTGTTCTTGTGTAAAAAGCGGAGGCATTGATAGTATAGAAACATCAGCCGACGCAATAGTCTTCTCCCAACTCGGAGTCCCTGGACGGCTGCGGAAAGCCGAAGAAGGGGTGCCACAGTTAGCGTCTTGGGTAGTGGCAAGAGAATCCTGCCACAAAAGCAACTGAGGCTCCTTAGTGAGATCCAAAAAGGGAAACACAGGTGAAGATTGTGCAATAGTAAGGGGCTTCCAAGACAGTGACGGGAGCTCTGATGAAGAATGGTCACCTCCCGAGGAAGTACAGGTCCTGGGAGGAAGAATACCTCTAGCCAGAAGCAACTGATCCACAAGACGCAGCACATCATGTTCAAGAGGCTTCTAGTGGATCTCACAGACATAGCTGAAGGAGAATCAGGTCTATCCAAAGTCGGAATAAGTTTGGTGCCCACAACAGTGAGAATTTGTACCACAAAAAGAGGAGTTGGCATGGCCTGAATAACAGTAGTGTGCCCCGAGTGAACCATCAGTGCCGAAGGTAATGTCTGCACTGATGAGGTTGGTACCAAAGTGGTAGCTGGCGGTGTCGAGAGAGTCTGCAACAGAAAAGGAATGGTCGGTGCCGAGCAAGTAGTCAGCGCCTAACTGATGGTCTGAACCTAGAGGGAGACTGGCATCGACACACCTATCGGCACCGACAAAAACTGTATGGACTGTACTGTCAGTGCCGATGAAGGAGTCTGAAATGAGGAGCCCCTTGGTTCCAACTCTGTATGAGGGACACTGCTCAGTGCTGAAAAAGTAGATGGCGCCGATGGACTTAGAACCAAATAACTTGGCTCTAAAATTGTCAGTGCCGAAGAGGCCAAATCCCTAGTGGAAAGCTTAGGTTTTTTAGGTCTTGGTTCCACAGGGCCTCCAGCCGGAGAGGATGGAAGAGACTTAGATTTTTTTATAATCATCACTTCTTTTCTTGTGGGAGCATGGAGGGGATGAGACCTCCGTCCCAGAAATAGCCTCTGAAAAGGAAGATTTAAGTAGCCCCTTTAAAATCAATGTATTCTTTCTTTCAATGATAGTCCTATTAGTGAAATTCTTACAAATCCCGCAAGGCAGGTCAACTGTTAAATGAGGCACACCCAAACAATAAACACAAAGAATATGCATCAGAGACAGGCAATTTATGGCCACATTCCACACATCTTTTAAAACCTGGACTGCCTTTTTTATCTGTCATAGTAAAGAAAGGGAAAGAAGAGTTACCAAAAAGGAATTACCCGAAGGTAAGACCCAGAAAGATTTACCAACGATGGTAAAGGGAAGAAATACCTTGTCGGTAAGAGAAAGAAAAAAAAAACAAAATAAGAGTACAAGGAGTCGCTAGGTGCGATAAGGTAAGAGATAACTAAATAACTACTTTTTTCCTCAAAAAGTTTAGTTAAATTTTTGAAAAGATCAAAAATGTGTACTTAGCTTAAGAGAAGTAGCCTGACACAACCTAACTGCGATGCGGCAAACAAAATCTGGGGTAACAGGGAGAGGGGAATTATGGGTAAGAGTTTAGCTCGAGAGTTTGTGGCTGACATGAGCTTGGAAAATGGCCGGCTAGGTTCTGAGGTCGGAAGTGATACCCATGTGTAAGGAATGAACGAGGATTAACATCATCAGATCCTATGTTACAACTTCTACACCAAATCCTTCACTTCGCAGGTACTCCACAACGGCACCTTCTATTTTTTTTTTTTTACTTCTACTTTACTAATCTTTTTTTCTACATTCCCTCTTTGTGATATTCCTTACTTCTGACATTTTTCATATCTGGATGCCTTTGCCTATATTTCTCTTTGAATATTTTTGGGGCTGCTTTCTTTATATTGATTAATTGGACTTTCTCCTTTGCATAAATATTGCACCATATCAAATCTCCCTTTCTTTACCATATCCATATTTCTTTTTTTTTATACTTTTCAAAAATCTCTGGTTTTGTTATTTACATTTTTGCACTTCCTCAGATGCTACATTTTCCAAACAGATCAATATGTCTTGATCTATATTCATTTTCCATCCTGTAGCTGCTTCCCTACTCCTCTGTTCATTGTGCATGCATGACAATTTGCATGAGTTTCTTTCCTGCTTGACCTGGATCTAAAGGCGAGATGACTTTGGAAATTAGATAAGCCAGATAGCAGACTTTCTGAACTACTGCAGAGACACAATGGTCAAACAAAGAATTATCAAGAGTGACTAGATATCAGACAACAGTGTCTGACTGCATGAGTGTGCCAAATATATGGTATGTAACAATATTTTATTTACCAAAATTATCTGTACTACATTTTCTCACATTTAATTTGAGATCATTGTCTTTTCATCAGTTATTAACATGGACTAACCCATGATGGAGCAATTGTGAGTCAGCACATCAAACGACAACATCCAATTTACAATCATCTGCAAACTTAGATAACCATTGGCCTGAAGATCTAAGAAATAGATGCCAAACAGAAAAGGGACCAACGCCGAGCCCTGTGGTACACCAACCTGGTAACGTTTATGCTTTCAGAAGTGACACCTGCGACTCTAACCACATGGGTTCCATCAGACAACAAGCTAGCTATTCACTGCACTGCATAAGAATTTATATTCAGATCTGCACATCTCTCACTCATGCCTGCATGGGGAATAGTGTCAAAAGACTTGGACTAGTCCAGATATGCTGTATGTACTATTTAACTGCTATCCACTGCTCAGTTACTTTTTTAAAGGAATTAATGAGGTGAAAGAGGCAGGACCTTTTTCAGACAAAGCAAAATTGATGACAGTCCAGTGTTAAGAGATGTTCAATGCACAAATTCATGTGGGCTGAGATAATATGTTCCATAGCTTTATAATATGTGGCTAGAGAGACAAATGGTCTACAGTTACTGGGGTCTTTGACTGGGCAACCCTTGTTCATAAGTTCATAGGCTATCAGTCTGCAGACTATGACAATCCTATCTAATAACCAGAGGTAAGAGTTAAACCCTGTACCTTGCATCTGTGAGATAAAGACAATATCTACTGTGCTAAACCCTTCCCCCTTGGTGTAACAGCATCATAGTGGCTGTTTTCCAGGCTTCAGTTTAACTGCTGGAGAGGCTTCAATTAATGAGATAAAGTAGTGATTCGGATAGGCCATATTTGGCACTAATTGGGCAACCTAGTACATTATCATGGCCATGGATGAGGTGTTCTTAGCTTTTGAGAGGACTGAGAGATTGCAGTTCCCTTATGCTCTTTACTACTTTGTTCAAATGTGCTCTTAAGGTAAGCTTTTCTTTATGCGCTTTATTTCCAAACCTGGCTTGGCAACATAGTAGTCCTCACACATGCCATTCTGAGGTGCTGCCATTCTTCTTCTACCAACCTATTCCTCTTCCTCCTGATGTGCTACAACCCTCAGTACATCCTTGAACATTTTTATGATCTCTCCAGCCAGATTCTAAGTCTTCAGCCTAGTCTCTGCTGACCTTACAACCTTCTCTGACTGCTAAATGCAGCTGATTGTAGCAAACAGTGGTTTATGCTATAGGCCGACTGTTTCACTGGGGATGACTATACAGTTGTTGATTCTAGCCCAGTGCCCTCTCCTTACCAACAAGAAGTCTACCCAAAATGCATGTTGGCCACACTTGTATCTGATCTTGTAGCATTCTCTCTTGCTGATCCATGTGTTGAGCACCATCAAGCCATTTGCCAGACAGAAGCCTAGAATGGTCTCACATTCTTTATTCCTGTTGACCCACCCATGTGGACACAGGCAATCCTCATATCCTGTTGTGTCTGTCCTGATATCTGCATTCAGGTACCCCATTATCAACACTGCTTGATGTTGTCCTGTTTTGTCCTGTAAGGACTCTCTGAATACACTCTTTTCTTCACTATCACAACCCTGGTGTGGGGCGTAGGCTAAGATTATTAATATTGTCCTATCTTTGCACAGCAGTCTGATTGCCATGAGTCTTGTCACTAATTTTGGTGATATCCCACACTGTCTTCTGAAGCCTCTCCCTCAACATAATTCCCACACCATTTTTAATCTGTCCTCCTCCTTAGTAGACAACTCTGGATCCCAAGCCAAGTAGCTTTGCTGCGCTGCCCTTCCATTTTGTCTCATGATTACATATAATGTCCTGCCTCCTCCTTAATATAATTTTATCTACTTGCAAGCTGTGTCATGTCAGTGAACCTACAATTCACAAGTGTAGGTTCACTTCTTAGTTCACGCTTGGTAGGTTAAAAAGAAGTTATGTCCTTACCATAACGTTCCATGTGGAGTGTTCATCTCGCCTTTGTTCTTACAAATGGGTGTCGCAGCCAATCCTTGGCTCCGAGTCAGCCGCTTAGCAAAGCTCTGCATCTAGGAGAAGCTCGAGACCAACCTACCTCCCACAATTCCCTCTGCCTCTACCTTAGATCTAGTTTGCAAAACAAGACCAGATCCAGCAATAACAAAGGTAATCAAGCATAAAAGGGATACATAAGTATACATAAGGAGCAGTAACTAGCTCAAGCCAGTAGGAACAACAGAGAGACCACTAGTGGGAGATAAACAGACCAGACTTCTAAATCCGTACATTCTTCCAGACCTGAGGGTGGGAGGGTGGGGATGTAAGAACAAAGGCGAGATGAACACTCCACATGGAACGTTATGGTAAGGACATAACTTCTTTATGTGAGAGTGTTCAATCTCGCCGTTTGTTCTTACAAATGGGTAGCGTCCCTAGCTCCGTTACCCTGAGTGACTCACGGAAGAACGTTCCTGAGCACAGTGGAACCAAAAGATGCTCTATCCCTGGAAGTCCTATCAACTTTATAATGAGTGATGAATGTATGCAGTTTAGACCAAGTGGCGGCTGCACAAATAGTGTCCAATGGCAGACGAGCCGCATGAGCCAGAGATGTGGAAACTGACCTAATAGAATGTCCCTTTGGTTTGGTGGGCAAAATCTGGTTTGAAGCAGAATACACAAAGGTTTTACAATCAGTTAGCCATTTAGAAAGTGTGCGCTTCCTCACTGCCATGCCCTTTTTGTTGTCCGCAAAGGCTATAAAGAGTTGGTCCGCTTTCCTATGGTCCTTAGTTCTATCCAGGTAAAATCTGAGTTGTCTATGAACATCCAATTTGTGTAACATATATTCCAGCTTGTTGGAGTGGTTCTTGAAAAATGTAGGAAGCTCAATGGACTGGTTAATGTTGGCAACCGAACAAACCTTAGGGAGAAAGGAAGGGTTGGTGCGTAATGATACCCTATCAGGGTGAAAAATTAAATATGGCTCCTTGATGGAAAGTGCCTGAAGTTCTGATACTCATCTGGCTGAAGTGACAGCTACTAGGAAAAGAGTCTTCCAGGACAAGAACTTGAAGGAACAGGAAGGAGCTGGTTCAAAGGGTGGTAAAATTAACTGGGATAAGAGTAAATTTAGATTCCAAGGAGCTGTAGGTAACCTAACAGTTGGTCTGAGATGAAAGGACCCTTTCATGAAGGCTTTACAAAGCCTATGAGCCATAATGGGAGCTCCGTTTTCTCCTATGTGAAAGTTGGAAATAGCGGCCAACTGAACTTTTAAAGTGGCAGTAGAGGCTCCTTGGTGAAACAGAATGGACAGGAATTCCAAAATCTTGTTTAGGGGGGCTACTAAAGGATCCAAATGCTGTGTAGTCGCCCAGTGGACGAAACGTTTCCACTTACTGGTATAGATTTTAATAGTGGAAGCCTTATTTATGGGAGACGACCAGAATGTTCTGGACCACCGGAGAGAGAAGATCAGACTTGGCTAAGTAGGGAAGCGGAGCAGCCAGACTGCTAACTTGAGGGATAGGAGCGACGGGTGAGGAGCTCCTGACGAATGAGTCAGCAGATCTGGCACTGGGTCCAGAATCCAGGGCTCCTGCATTTGGTGGGCTTGAAGAAAGGGGAACCAAACCTGTCGAGGCCAGAATGGGGCAATGAGAATTATAGTCCTCTCCTGGTCCTTGGCTTTCTGAAGAAATTTCGGGATCAGTGGTATAGGAGGGAAAGCGTACAGGAGACCCGGGGGCCAATCGTGAATCAGAGCGTCCCTGGGGACATCCCCTGGAGGGGGTAAAAGGGCAAGTAGCTTCTGCATTTGGTGTTCATTGGAGACGCAAACAGATCGCAGCAAGGCTGGCCCCATTTGCGGAAAATCCTTTCCGCCACTTTCTGATTGAGGGACCACTCGTGAGGTAACAGGATAGCTCTGCTCAACCTGTCCGCTATGACGTTGGATAACCCCGGGATGTGCGTTGCTATTAGAAAGCGACCTGTGGACTCTGCCCATTGCCAAATTCTCATGGCCTCTCTGCACAACTGGTAAGACCTGGTTCCTCCCTGTTTATGTACCAGACTACGGACATGTTGTCCGTCTGTACTGGAATAGTCCCTAGAGGTAGAAGGGGGAGAAGTGTTGCAACGCTAGAAACACTGCCCTCATCTCTAGAACATTTATGTGCAGGTTGTACTCTAAGCTGGACCATTCGCCTTGGACTGTCTTTCCCTGAAAGATGCCCCCCCACCCTATCAGGGAAGCGTCCGTGGTCACCGTGGCCGTTGGGTTGGGTAACACAAACTGTCGGCCGCTGATGAGGTTGTGATCCTGTAACTACCAAGACAGGTGTGCTTTGCAGGAATCTGTTATGTGAATCTCGTGTGTCAGCGGTAACTGCTGGAACGACCACTGTGTGAACAGCAGCCATTGGAGAATTCTCATGTGTAGCCTCCCCATGGGAACTGCAATGAGGGAAGCTGACATGAGCCCTAAGACTTTCAGGACTAGTTTGGCTGGGGACTTCTTGGATAATAGTAGGAGAGATATGTGTTGCTGTAGGGAAGCTATTCTTGCGGAGGGTAGTTTTACTAGCAAAGAACGGGTATCTAGATCTGCGCCTATAAATGAAATATGCTGTGAGGGCTGTAACGCAGATTTTTCGAAATTTATCGAAATCCCTAACAGAGCACAAAGGCTGATTGTGTAATCCCTGGCCTGCATCAGTTGACGCTCGGTGGTGGCGGTAAGGAGCCAGTCGTCTAGATATGGAAACACCCGGAATCCTAGGCATCTCAAGTGAGACGCTACCACTGCCATGCATTTGGTGAAAACCCTGGGGGCTGAGATTAGACCAAAGGGCAGGGCCCGAAACTGAAAGTGACTGGCTCCCAGCCGGAAGCGCAGGTGATCTCTGGACACTCTGGCCATCTTGATGTGGTAGTAGGCGTCCCTGAGATCTATTGAGCACATCCAGTCGTCCTTCTGTAAAAACGGAAGGATCGATTGAAGCGTGACCATCCGGTACTTTTCTTTCTAAACAAATGTATTGAGATTGCTTAGGTCTAGAATTGGCCTCCAGTCCCCTGTCTTTTTTGGAACTAAAAAGAACCATGAGTAAGTTCCGGATCCTCTTTGGTCCGCCGGGACTGGTTGGATGACTCTTTTTTCTAGCAGCTTTGAGATTTGTATCGCTGCTGGTTTTCGCAGATGGGGTGGTACATCTGGGAACCGTCTTTGTGGTAATGGGGGAAATACAAAGGGGATTTTGTAACCACTGGTGATAATGCTTTTTACCCAATTGTCTGAAGTAAGGCTTTGCCAGGCCTGAGGGTATAAAGCTAAGCGACCCCCGACTGCCTCCAGAGCAGGACAGTCGGGCCTCCTCTCAGGAATGCTGGAAAGGCTTCCCAGGGATAGTATCCCTGTCACCTTGGTTCTGCGGACCCCCTCTGCCGCCAGAGCAGCGTCTTCCATTTCTGCCCCCTCCTCTGCCTCTGGGGGGGGCATCACCCTGTGTGCCTGGGAAAGAACCCTGGGGTTTACAAAACCACATCTTTCCACCTCGTTGCCCTTTGGGGTACGGTCTGGATGGGGTGGAAAAACGGACTCCGACAGCAGACAGAGTCTTTCCTTCCTGCTCACACCGGGTTAGGGTCTCCTTTACTTTGGGGCCAAAAAGAGTGGCACCATCAAAGGGGGAGTTAGTAAAGGAAGACTTGAAGGCTTACGCAAAGGAGCACAGCCGCATCCAGGATTGTCTACGAAGAGCAATCACT
Source organism: Protopterus annectens (assembly GCF_019279795.1). Classification (NCBI taxonomy): domain Eukaryota; kingdom Metazoa; phylum Chordata; order Ceratodontiformes; family Protopteridae; genus Protopterus; species Protopterus annectens. The sequence continues at coordinate 677,613,511 of NC_056736.1, forward strand.
GAGGCTGCAGCCCTACTCGACCCTTCGGCCGCATACGAGATGAGCCTCATGGACGAGTTCACTATGGATGTAAGGGTGTTGAGCTGTGCTGCAACTTTGTCAGAGACAGCAGCATCTGTATTACCCTGGAGGGTATCCCCCAACTCCTTGACTAGATCCCTCTGTAATCGTGTGAAGTGTGTCAAGTAGTTCAGCGATCGCATGGAAAAAGTCGCTGAACTGAAAATGTGCTTCCCATATCTGTCCATGGTCCTAGAGTCTCTGTTAGGGGAATGGACAGACGAGGAAGATTCGGACATCTCCTTTTTAGTGGCTGCGGCCACCACCATAGCGTCCACTGGAATTCCCTTAGTAAGGTTTGACTTGTCCTGAGGGGCAGTTATGTATTTGTTAGGTTTCCTGGGAACTGGCTCCACTGTGTCAGGTGCCTCCCACGCCCTTCGAGCAATTAACTCCATTAACTCGTCGAAGGGCGGAGTGACCCAGGAGGAGGAAGGGCGAGCACCAAATGCCTTCAGCAGAACCGACTCATCCTCAGAAGGGGGTGGGGCCTGCCAATCACCTCTCTGCTTCAGGATCTCCAGGATGTCAGCAAAGGAGACATCCTCTGAGGGTGATTTTGGGGACCCTTCTGACTCATCTAAGTCGGTATCCGATGTTAAAGATTCTTGTGGAAAATCTAAGTGCCTCCTCTTGCACAACTCTTTCCTCGGAGCATCATCGGGAGGGGCTTCCGGTGAGGCCTCCGAGGAAGAAGGGGCTCCCTCTGGGAGTGGCTGAGACACTGGTGCTCTACGCTTATGGGTAGTCATGGGTGCAGAAGTAGACAACGGACCTTTATGGGAGAGAGACGTTGCTTCCATTGACGTGGTTGTCTGAGAAGACAATACCTTCCTCATGAGGTCAAAGGCCCCCGGACCCCGAGTCGAGGAGTCCTCCGGTTCCGAAGAACGCGGAAGTGTCTCAGACGTGGAGGCCAAGGGCATCGACCCCGAGGACGGAGCCAAAGTGATCCATGCCGAGGCACCGAGGGGGAGAGTCAGCACCGAAAGATCGGTTCGACTCTCGGTCCCGGAGCCAAGGAGAGATCGTCGGTTCAGCGAGTCCGCTAACGGTTCCGACGGAGTCGAGGTCAACGGTGCCGACCGAGGAAGGGACAGTTCTGGCATCAAGGGCTCCACTATCATCAGATCAACATCTCCTGGCTCCAAAAGCTGTGTAGGCCTCGGAGGAGGACCAGATGGAGATAAGGTAAGGCCTTCGAGTCTCGACACCAATTGGGAGGAGACTGAAATGAGCTTGGACAGGGCCGTGTTCTCCATTAACTTCTGCACGAAACGATCTACGTCGGTGTCGGAGAGGGGCCTGGAAGAACGGGTCGAAGGAACCGAGGACGGTACCGACCTCAATATAGCAGGAGGTGGAAGCTCCGACACCGGTTCCAAGACTCGAGACTCGGTCACAGTAAGAAGCTCGACACTCAGCCCTGAAGCCTGTGGAACCGGTGAACGAACTTTAAGCAAAGAACTTGGAGCCGATGATGTGGGCTCCGATGTCTTCGACCCCTTCGAGGACTTAGAAGCCTGGTCCGACTTGTCAAGCGCCTCTTGGAAGGCAGGCTTCAAAAGACCCCTATCCATAAGCTTCCTGCGTCTATCTGTCATGACCCTTCCACTAAAAGAATGACAGATAGAACAGTCTTCTTGTAGATGGAGAGGGCCAAGACAGTAGACACAGGAGCTATGGTTGTCAGTGATAGACATCTTTTGCCCACACTGACACCTCTTGAAACCAGACTTGGCTTTTTCAGACATATCCTGTGGAACAAGACCTGCACAAAAAACTGAAACAACACTTCTGTCAAGAAAAGTGGTTAAAGGTACACACACAGCAGTAATAATGTAGGTATCCAATCCTAAATCAAGTAACAAAGGTTGGGTAGCCCCAAGGAAACTATATGTATATATAAAGTTATATATATATATATCAGAGTACCAAAAATAGATGATCTACACACACACACACACACACACACACACACACACACTAATTTTAGAAGTTTACAAAATTCAGAAGAAATTCACAAGAAAAATCAGAAGAAAATAGCTTATCTTCCCAAAAGTTGGTCAGAGCTCAAAAATTTGATGCGATCGGTTGCAGCGGCAAACTAGATCTGAGGTAGAGGCAGAGGGAATTGTGGGAGGTAGGTTGGTCTCGAGCTTCTCCTAGATGCAGAGCTTTGCTAAGCGGCCGACTCGGAGCCGAGGATTGGCTCCGACACCCATTTGTAAGAACAAACGGCGAGATTGAACACTCTCACATCTGGTTTTATGTCCAGTCCAGCCTTTGCTCAACACAGCTATCCATGGTAATCCAAGCTGGGCAACTTAACACTGGATGGCCAGTAACTTATTGACACAAGGCTGCTGGGCTTTACGGCAGGCACACACTAACCAAACAGGAACACATACACCTCTCCCTCTGTTAGCATGTGTCACTGGTGTAGGTCAGAGCAGACTGGGTCCTCATCCCACTTATCATGGGCAAATACCCATGCCCATTTGGTGACATTAGTCAACAAGACCAAATCACCTAAAGCCAATGTTTACACCATAGAGTGTTTATCTCTGACACAGCTCCCAGTCTGTGATCTGTGTTCTCCTAGCAAGAGGATACTGTGCACCACAGCTGATGCCTAAAGTGTTTGGTTTACAAACCTTACCCTCTTACAGGACAATATCTATCATCTGTGCTACTTCCCACAACTCCTTTCTTGTGTGAGTTTGAGGTAGAAATACTTAATATGTTTTTGGGAAGTAAGGGGAACCCCACAGAGGCACAATGTGAACATACAAACTCCATACAGGCATTGGTTAGAGGCCAGGATTGAACCTTGTATCCTGTGCATGGGTGGAAAATACCTTAACCATTAAGCCTAATGGTCCTTTGTTTTGCAGTAGGCAATTACTAAATCTAGATAGTTTGTAAAGTCTGTTGGTGTAGCAGGCAAGACAAAGAGCAAGAATGTAAACTGGAGATGAATCACCCCTTTTACAAATCTGAACTTAAGAGCCTGGGCATAATAAGTTGCAAAACAGACTGCATAGTCATTGCCTTTTTCTTCCATTTTTTTTTAAACTCCTTGAGCAGAGGGTCAAAAAAGGAGATCCTTATCTGAAGGAGCATCGAGGAGCTCCATCTTTACATGGTAAAGGGGCACCGTCCTCAACCAGGCTTGTCTCTGGATAACAGACCCTTGGCTACTGCCCTGCGTGATGCAACCACTGCATCATAGCCACACTTTTTGGAGTGTTTAGTAACCTGAGAAGAGAGGTCATAAAGCTAAAAAATCTCTTGCTTCAGAGCCTTAAACTGTATCCCTGCTGCCTTAGCTTTCACCTTCATCTTCTTTAGCAGGAATTGTTAATACGAAAGCAAGTTGGAGAAACAGTTTAAGTCTCTAAAATATAAGGGTGGCAGAAGTATAAACTTTTTACACTAAGAGTATTCCAGTCTAATTGTCACTGGAAATTGGGTAACTGGATGGAACCAAGGCTGCTCCCTTACTGGAATTTAGGGAGACCACAGCTGGCTTAGCAAAAAAGTGTTTATAAATGAAATTATTGGACTCCTTGACCATGTAAAAGCAGTTAGATTTCCCTGGAGCAGGCAGCAGGGAGCGTGGCTCCATGGATGCATCTGTAAAAGCATCCTCCAGGACATTCAGTACTGGAGGAAGAGCTAGAGCTCTGGGTTCATACAGTTCAAAGTAGGCTGCATCTGAACTGGGCATCAGAATATTGCTTTGTTTCCCTTTGAAAAATATCCTTCATTCAATGAAGGATGTCTCAAAAGAAGTGCTCTGTTGGAGAAGCAGAGGAAAGGGTGTCCTCAGTGTCTGATTCATAAGCTTCAGTTGAAGGGATCTGACTGACATAAACCAGTACACACCTGTCTCTGGCTGATGGGGAAATCAGAACCCTCAGGAGAAGGTTCCACACTTCTCATTTTAGAAGAAGACCCAAACACCTCTAGCCCTTCTTCATCTGGCATTTTCTATTTCAAAAAAAGACAATTACTTTAGCCAGGTCAACCAGTGAATCAGCGTAAGACCAGAAGGTGAAATGGGGGGGGGGGTGTTGAGGTACTTTACATTCTGGGCTGAGGCTGCCAGGTACTAGTTTGAGCTTCAGTGTCTTGTACCTCATGACTTCAGGTATAGTTGCCACGGAGGCCTTGATCTGCAGGTGCAGGGACCAAGACCTCAATCTGGTCTCGAAAAACCTCCCTATAAACTAAAATCTTGGAAAATGCTGCCTTCCCTTTCAGTAATGAGGATAAGGACATTTGAAACAGTACAGTATTTGGTCTCAAGAGGCATGGCAGAGATGTCTGTTTGGAAGGACATGCAGGATGCTGATGGCATGTCAGCCTGCACAACAGTCTCACTAAAATCTTTATGCAAGACAGACTCAGAGGTAGGGAATTGCAAAAGTACTTCCTTATTCCCAGAGTCATCCAATGGGGCATATTCAGTTTCTCAATGCTTCTTCGTAGGTCTCTTACTGGAGTGCTTAATTTTTTCTGAAGATTCCTAGAGGCCTTGGCTGGTGCAGACCGGAGTCCGTGTTGTTTTTTGGGATGAGGCAAAATAAACACTGGGTGTTGAAGTCTTAGTATGAAATCTGTTTTTTTCACAATACAATTATTCATCTTTACAAACACTTCTGAATCAGCACTAGAATCAGTATCAGACATAAGCAGTATTAGCTCCAACAAAATGATAACAGATGTCCCCTATGGGGTACTTTGGCTCCTGGAAGCAAGCTGTCTGACAGGGCTTCTGAACTTATGGCTATAGACTACTACAAAGCATGAAAGTTAGAAAGATCTAAAGATGGTACTGGCTGACATCTCTCAAACCACCGTCACTGCATGCTGGCTGGAGGGCCTCAGCTAAAGCCCTGGGGGAAGGTAAAGCTCTAGAAATCAAGTCAGTACATCATGCTACATGCAGGCTGGATATCCAAAAAGTAAGAACTGCAACAGTAAACACTGTGACGAATATCTAATGGTTCCTCAAACCCACATACAAAGGATCTCAATCTCTTTCAACATACTAATAGGATTTTCTCATATGGTTCTTATCCCAGTGTAGTCCCCACCAATGAAATGCACTTCACCTACAAAGTAGAACCCTTGCTACACTCAAGACTAAACTAGACACCTGCTACGGCAATAAAGTTATCCTCAGACATGTCTTGTAAGAACCCCTTTGTGGTGTCAGGCAACTCTTTATGATGGGTGTTCTGGGCTAGACTGTTAATGGTATGACCACTTACTGCCTAGCATCTACCTATTACCTCACAAACCTATGGACCTGGGTGTGTGGTCCTCTTAACCTAGGTATAAGAGTGCACACCTGGGTGTTGGTCAAAGGAGTAGTGCTTCATTTGAGAAGTTATGTAAAAGAGCACAGGAAAGTTGTATGAATCCTTCAAAGTAAAAGAATGTAAATCAGTAACAATGATTTCAGTGTATATGACTGCTTATATTTCTGAGTCAAATAAAGGTAAACCAACAGCAAGTTACTTCATGAAATAACAATGTCATTTCTTAACTCAAAAGACATTTGCCAATGTACTGCATATTTCAGTAGTACAGACACAGTGTCAGGAAAGGAAATTTTGATTACCATGTTTTATTTAAGTTGGGAACACAAATTTAATTTCTATCTAGATCAATACACAACATTATTAATTAAAGCATACCTCATGCTCTGTTTCTTCCTCATGGAAGATTCCTTCTTCATAATCCCGAATAATGGCTCTAGCTGTCAGCTTGTGCAGTACCTTTAGGTAAAATAAATTAAAACAAAATTCAGAATTATCAAAAACCCACAAATCTATTAAGCTCACAAATTTATCACAATAAAATTAATTTTTCTGAAAGCAGGCTGTATGAACTATAGCTGCTCTTGGTGCACTGAATGAACATCATTTTATACAGCAACTAATTTGGATACAACTTGGAAACGCGCTCATGCATGGGATGAAATAAATTACTTTATATACCACCATATTCATAAACAAAGTGTGTAGTCCGGAATAAGGAATGTGCATGGATTGAAATGTACACAATATAACTTGTACACTGTTCATAAGAGAATCTCCTTTATTCTATACAAGCTGCCACTAAGCCACAATTGACAAGTGGACAGTACTGATCATACACATACTTAATACGTATATAGTACTGTGTGACTATATAGTACTGTGTGACTACCATCACATTACAAAACTAAGAGCAGTAGCTGGATACTATAATGCAAACAAAAACAAAATGAAATGGTTAACAAGCTACTGTTGTCTCTATCAGTTTTAATTAAATTTTATACAGCTATGCAATTGGTACTATAGACCTCCAGTGAAGCTGCGGCAGTGCATTGATATTCCATGAGATTAAGGACAGTCTGCTTCCATCTATGAATTCTGTGGGTTCTATATTAAATAATCATCAACACCTAAAGAGTGAATGCTCTAAACCATGAACGGCCACGTCTGCAAATGTTTTCCTCAGGAAAAAATTAAGTTGGCCGTTATCAGGAAGTGCCCTTTTCCTCACCGTAGAGCAATATCGGAGTTGGTATATTTAGTTAGGGGGTGTGGGGGGGGGGGCCTCCATTTTGATTAGGGTTTTGAAGTTTGTGTTTTTTTGTGTATGGCCCCGTGAACTTTTTCCCCGTGGAAAAAATTTGCAGATGTGTCCGGCTGCACTTTAGAGTGCTTGCTCTTTAGATGTCGATTATATGTTCGAAGATAAGTCTCTTCAAGCATATAATATAGACCCGGATTCTGCTATATATGCATGGATTCTGCTTGACATGTAGTTAATACAGGTCCAAGAAAAAAACCTCATCTACTTCTGTTGTTTTCCTTATTTTTTTTTTGTCACTCAACAGCAACGGATGCAAAACATTCTCTGTATAATAACTACTGACAAATTCTACTACTGACATGGCAGTGTGTGATTTACTGACGAAACTGCTTCTCTTGCCATGCATGAGGAGCAGGGTTAATTTGTATTGGAGGATATGTAGTTCCTCCCAGTGTTAACAATAAGGTAGATGAACTCCCAAGCTGCAAGAGTAAGACTACATGGTTAATCCTGAAAAGATGAATGGGTGGTAGCAGAAGCTAAATTAAAAGTTGAAAGAGTTAATATTGAAAAAAGTGACTGGTGATTAAGACTACATGGTTAATCCTGAAAAGATGAATGGGTGGTAGCAGAAGCTAAATTAAAAGTTGAAAGAGTTAATATTGAAAAAAGTGACTGGTGTTAACTTTTTAGGCAGTAATTGGTTAATCTAGTTAAAGAGTATGTGCATGCCATACCCACACACAAGTTAATGATGGCGTACTTAGTTACAACAGGGTCAGAGTGGCAGAGCTTTAAGCATTTAGTTCTTATTTTGAGCTAGAACTCATTAGGAATCAGGGGTCTCTGCTGTGAATGTAATGAAGAGTTATAGTTCAGTGAATAAAGGACCCCCTGCTATGTAGCCAAGATGCAGAGTTTTAGAGGGGGAAAAACTCTTGCAAAACTAGAGAGGCAGAAAGAAAAGACATGATGTTGGTCCAGAAAAGAAGCTCTTTCTGAGCCACATAAAAAGACAATACATCTGCAAATGAACAAAGGTCTTTGAAGGTATATTTAAGGTTAGCTTGTTTGCAAACTGTTACCTGTAAGTGTTTATAAAGCTGCATTTTTATTTTCTAGAAGTTATCGACATTACTGCTTGACTGAATAAAGACTTAAGACATTTTTGAGTTCACTTTTACCTACACCATTATAACCAAGCTAAGTGCCAAACTGACACTGTGTTTATAGCTTTTGTTTAAACTATGAATAAATTAAAATAAATCTTCTGCATGAAATTGAAATGTGGGTACCTTTATATACATATATAAATCAAAAAGAACTTGCTTGTTGTTAGAGAATTTTTATCTGATGAAGTTCACGGGTTGAATGGGTGAATTAAACCACCTATTAAAATTTTGTATTTCTACTTTCTTGGAGACTGCAAGTTCAATTAAAAAGTGTTTATTTTTATTTCATGGATGGATTTTCAATTTTTTTCTGGATGCATACAGCCATACACATTTATTAGAGTAGTAATCAAACCTGCCTTTTGCTGTCTCTGCCTCTCTCTGCAAATGAAAAATATGCATATAAAGTAAGGCTAATCTCTGAGAATATGCACTGTTAAATTAATTCCACTACACATAAATCATATATTTCAGCATGAAAAGAGGCAGATGCTTTGTGTGTGTATTTGGTCACAAATATGGAGCAAATAAATTCTTATATTCTAATATATGGCAGCATGTAGTAAATATAAGAACATTTCATACTAACAGTTTACTTAATATTACAGCATCGATAACAAAATATATATTATAGCATACATGACTTTCATGTTTTAGAGATTTTAATGCAGTCATCATTTACAGAAAAGATAATCCATAAGTAAAATTGAATTTTAGGAAGGTTACATTGCTATGTCGATCTTTTTTTAAATATCTTTACTAAATTATCAATTAAGACACAGGCAGCCATACATTAATATAAAAGAAAAGAAGCCATATTAACATATTTCCAGTTGCATATGTTATACATCACACAAATTCTTCTTTATAACTATCATCATACACACTATACACACTGAGCAGAGTGGATAAGAGGTGTTGACTACAACTGTTAGCTGAGATATATAAGTATCCTGTTTTTTTATTATTTATACAGATTATTGTTTTTAGCAATATATATATATAGCACTTTTATTGTCTGCTGCTTAGTTTTTGAGTGTATTTTATTGCTATTAGCTAATCTGCACGGGTAACTGATTGTTTGCAGTTAAAAGCATTCTGTATCTTTACAAATCTTTATCTATTTAAAAACTTTCATTTTGTGGCTTTCTCTAGTGCTTACTGTCTGTAGGCTATTTGTACCCACCCTCCCTGCCAGTTGGTGTCTTTCTGTTATACTTGGTGGCTTTGCAGTGGCCCACCCCTACTGTAAATCTGATCTGGGCCACTCCTCCCAGTCTAGTGTCATTAGCTCATTCTACCTAATACAGAGAGAACATTTGATAAGGCCTTCTGTTTCTCCTTTATCCCTTTCAAAAAAAAAATGTTTTTTTTTTTTTGCCTGAATCTCCTTGTGTTCTGACTGTGCTTCTCAAACATTTTGGAAATATAGGGTACATTTCAGAGCATTTATTATAACTATAATTGCCTTAATATTGCTACAACTCAAGTGCTCTAGGTTGCACTGCATCTGAAGTGTTTGTATGTTTTAGCTGATTTTATGTATATGTAGACTAGCTACTTATTCTGCTGTGTTACTTCCTCTTAAATCATTTTTCAGTTGTGCACTTGCCTTGCTTCATTTAAAAAAGTTTTAAATTGCTAATTTTGTAGAGTTTTAATTGCATTTACTGTCTAGAACTTTCACTCTCAAGTGTGTTAGCCTTTTCTGTGTTTATTTACTGTATTATTGCATTGTTTAGCCAGTTTCAACAAAAAAAAAATACTATCTTGTTTGCTCGTTTCCCACCTTTCTAGCCAGTACATATCCCAAGCTTTGCTTGTCTCAGGACTTTATTTTCTGTGCTCAGGGCTATCCAGGCCTTGCATTGGTAGAGGGAAGTCCTACTGCCTACCAGTGGGACTGGTGAGCATTGTACTGCCTATCTAACGCTAGAGGAGTGGTTTCCAGCTCTGAAATTGTAATTTTATTAGCCTTTTAGGCTGATTTCTATCCCTTTCAGTTTTCTGGTTTAAAAACGCTCGTGTTTGCGCATTTTTCGCATCATGCAGCACTGCGAGGCTACAGTAAAAATATTCCAGGTGCCAGAAAGTCTGCTTTTCAAATTTTCCCTTAAAACTAGCTGGTTTCTCAGTAGTAGCACTAAAATCTGAACCCCTGTGACTAGCACTTGCTCTAGAACCTGCTAGAAAGCACTAGGAAGCCTGAAACAGATACAAGCACTCAGCTCTCCTTGTCAATAAGGAGAAATTAATCATAGGCACTAAACAGCCTATAACTGCAAAGTACCTTGCAAAGGTAAGGGAAAACAGCTCTTAAACTTTATATAAAAGCACCTAAACAGGCATGTCCAAGGGTCAGCTTCCGGTGATTTCTCCTGTCCACCTGGTGAATCTGGACATATTGGGCAATGCGGCAACTGCCTCATGTACACAGACAATCCTCTCCTCCTACCACCCAACACTACAACCTGCAAGAGATGCACTTACATAGCCAAACTGGAAGCAAAGCTCTCTCCGGCCAAGATTGTGCTAGACAGTCAAGAGGAGAAGGTTAACAGCTGCATCACACATCAAGCAACTCATAGCGCTTCAAAACCCACACCATCAACACCCACACATAGCAACACTAAACCCACATATGCGAAGGCCCTTAACATTAACCTGCCAAAGCAACAAGGACCTCCAAAGTCGAAACGCAAACAAACACCGGTCACAACCAAAGTGACACATAGCTCACAACACCAGTGTGCCACCCAACAACAGCCCCTAAAGCAAGACAATGTACCCAACACTTTAGTCATAGGTGACTCTATAGTCAGGCACACTGATGTCCCATCACCAGACTGAACAAGGAGAAAATTTCAGTCAGCTGCCTGTCAGGTGCCAGGATCCGCCACATAATGCATGCACTCAAGTCACTCCACAACAAGTACAAACACGACTCTGTCATTGTCCATGCTGGAGTGAATGACTTGAGACGTACCTCCCTGGACCACATGAAAAGAGATATGGAAGAGCTCTTGGATCATGTGACCCAGGCAGGTATGACCCTAGCCCTGAGCAGCATCCTGCCTTCGCCCAGAATGATACCACAGTATAAGGACAAAATGATTGACTTCAACAATTGGCTAAGCTTCTGGTGTCATTCAAAAGGGATCCAGTATTTGTCTGCCTGGGAAGACATGATCGACAAACCACGATGCTTTGCCAGAGATGGTCTGCACCTGTCACCCCTGGGATTCAGGTTACTGGCTAAAGCTCTTGCCACCTCTATAATGCCTTTTTTAGGCAAATTTCAAAGGATAAAACCACCACCGTAACAGATAGAAGCAGGCAAAATCTGAAGGTAATGCTACTCAATGCTAGAAGTCTAAACCCTCAAAATGCACTCTCTCTCGATGCACTCCGAAAAACGGAGAACACCGATATCTGTGCAGTAACGGAGACCTGGTTCAAGGCTCCAGAGATCACCCCTGCAATACCAAGCTACAATTCTTACCACACTTTTCGGCCACAAAATCAGGACCGAATCACTAAAGGTGGAGGAGTGTCCATATTCACCAAGGATATTCACACCTCCAGGCTAGTTGCCAAACACAATGCATTGAAATTCTCCAGGTGCAACTAACACTAGGTAAGACTGCAATCCAAACTGTAGCTTGCTACAGATCTCCAACCATGCCCCAAGATTCTCACTACACCTTTCTAAACATACTGGAAATATTAAGATATAACCAAACACCCTAATACTGGGTGATTTAAACTACCCTGCCATTAATTGGGAAAACTACTCAGGTACCAACTCCTTTACCCAACGGTTCTTGGAATTTATAAATTCCAATGCCCTGGATCAACTAATCCATTGTCCCACCAGGGGCTCCAATATCCTAGACCTGGTCATTACCAACATGGGAGATAGATGCTCCAAAGCAGTGTCACCCCCTCATTGGTCAGGTCTGACCATAAGCAAATCACCCTTGACATCCACATCCCACCCCCACCCCCCAGTAAGGAAACCTCCTTAAAAAAATTCTCCAAAGCCAACTTCGTGCTACTGAAGTCAGAAGTGACAAACTTCACAACACCCACGCAGACGGGATCTGGAAGTTCGACTGCAGAATCCTACACTAAGGCACTGTACGAGCACATCCACTTGTGCATGAATCATGCCATCCCAAATAGAGCCAAGATGCTCTTCCCCAAAAAAAGGAAGCCAATCTGGTGGTCCCCTGCTATAAACAAACTATACAACAGAAGGAAGAAACTGTTGCAAAAAAGAGGAAAATCCCAGGATGCAAAAAACTCCCTCACCAGCCTCACTAAGAAGCTGAGATCCCTCATAAAATCCTCAAAAGCTAGTTACGAAAATAAAATTGCCAAAGATTCCAAAGACAACCACAAGGTATTCTATAGTTATGTCAAGAATTTAAATGGCAATGCTCAGATCTGCTCTGAGTTACAACAGAATGGCATTAAATATACTGATCCCAAGGATATTGCCAATATCCTGGCAGATCGATTTAGTGCCAACTTCACCCCACTCTCACCCCCTAAAGGGCCCATCTCAATACCAAAAGATTGCCAAATTCCAATAATCACGGCCACACAGGTAGAAACCACACTCTCCAAAGCTAAGAATACAGCATCCATGGGACCAGATGACATCCCAGGCTGTGTACTACATGAACTACAAAATGAACTGGCACCTCACCTAAGTGTCATGTTTAATCATAGCCTCACCTCAGGCTTCGTGCCCACTGAGTGGCGCACAGCTACAGTTATCCCGCTCCACAAGGGAGGATCCACCTTGCATCCCGGGAACTACCATCCCATCAGTCTGACAAGCCTGATTTGCAAGGGCATGGAACTTATAAACAAAGACATTGGCAACCCCCAGTTTGGGTTTGTGAAGGGACGATCTTGTCTCCTGAATCTGACTGACTTCTTCGAATCAGTCTCCAGAGCTGTGGACGAGGGTAAGGCAGTCCACACAGCCTATCTGGACCTCGCCAAGGCCTTTGACACCATCCCCCACTCTGAAATCATAGATAAACTTACTAAGCTGGGCATAAATCCCTACGTCACTCGATGGGTTGCTAACTGGCTTACTGACAGAACCCAGACAGTAAAAATAGCCAACTCCAAATCCAGCTCCAGACAAGTGACAAGTGGAGTACCTCAGGGTTCAGTCCTGGGACCACTCTTGTTTGGCATCTACTTCTCTGAAGTACAGGCCAACACTAAGGGACTCTGGCTAACAATGTTTGCAGATGACTGCAAACTGGGAGCCATTATTGAATCCCCAAATGATGTGGATATTCTACAAAAGTGCCTTACAGAAACAGATGCCTGGTGCCAGAGCTATGGGCTCAAGCTTAATGCCAAGAAATGTATAGTTATCCCCTTTGGAAAAAACATGTACCCATGAATTACCACATAGGTGGCAGGGCACTAAACATCGAAAGTGTGATGAGAGACTTAGGGACACAGGTGGACAATGGTCTCACTTTCGATAACCACATTGCCACAACAGTCAGGAAATCCTTCTATGTGGCACACCTCATCACTAAGGGCTTTTCATCCAGAAGAAAGGAGGTCATTGTCCCACAGTACTCATCCCTCATTAGACCCATTATAGATTATAATGCCCCATTTGGTATGTACCTCACAAGTTATCTGCAACGGCTGGAAAGGCCACAGAAATACCTCACTAAAAGAATTACAGGCCTAAAGCAGATGCCATATACTGACCGTCTAAAAAAACTCCAGCTATACTCTGTGGCATATCGTCTACTCAGAGGCGATCTCTGCTTAACATACAAGGCCAAGTCAAACCCTGAGCTGTTGGACATGCTCCACTTAAAGAAATCCCAATCCCTCAGAGTCACATGCTCCAGGGATCTAAACCTTGTCATCACAATGAACAAAACATGCTGGAGGGATAGGTCCCCTGACCCAGATACTCCCCATACTCTGGAATTGACTGCCCATACATATCAAGCAGAGCGCCTCATTGGCCCTCTTCAAAAGGAACCTTGATGATTGGATGGGAGATAGGAAATTCACCCCGGGGATCATGTCAGTCGCCCTGCTAGACAGGGGCCTGGAGAAGTAAATATTGTGGGAAGAAATATCCAGGGAATTGTTATGGCTAGGCTTGCTTAGGCCTTAGGGCCGATAGCCTAGTACCAACCTATGAACCTATCAGCCCAATATTACATAAATTACTCAGTTTCTGCCTTCCATTACACCTCAGTCCTCCTCCAGAACACAATTCTGCATGTATTGTTTCCACAATTTCCATTTATTTGTATGTAATTTGCTCCTTCCCTTTCTAAAAGTCCCACCCCCCAGTTCTTTTATTTCTTTTAAAATATTAAATACTTAAAGCACAGTTGGTAAAGATTTTGATTTCCATTTTCTAGTAATTGGTTTTTTGATGATCACTAGTATTAACAATGGCTTAATATGTTCTAGGCAATTCAGATACTGTTTCCCAGCTCACAAGAATCATATCCATAATTACACTCATTTGCTCACGCAATATTTCTGACAGAGTACTTTGAAGGGAATTTTTAAAATCTGTCAACTCATTAAATTCCCAAAGCATATGTTCTCAATTACCTCTTTCTTCCTCATCACACCTCCAACATCTGTCATCTACTGGAGGAAAAACTCTTTGGAGTCTGCTTGGGGTATAAAAATATCTATGTAACAAGTCTCTAGCGTGCAATCCAAATGCCTTCTTGGCCTCATCCCATTCAATTACCTTTCCCTCGCTATTTATTTGCTCCCAGTACCATGGTTCTTTTGCTGCATTGTCAACATGTTTTAAAGCCAAGAAAAACAGCTGATGACCCAATTTTGATAAGCATGTCCTAGAATAATTTCCAGTCAGAACTGTTTTGTTTTTTTTTTGCATAAAGACAAGTAGTCTCAGCAGCTCAACAGGTAGCACACTTTTGGTGTAGATGGCTGTGGGATCTGTTATCATACCAAATACTGGATTAATTTCCCAAAACTAACACTGGACAGCAGCAAAAGGGAAGAGCTGTACTCCTCAATGTAATGACCTTCAGGTGAAAAGTTAAACCAAGGCCCTAACAGTCACAGTTGACAGTAACTCAGGAGGATGTAAAGGATCCCATGACACATACTGAAAAGAATAAGGGTGCTTTATTAATAATTTGCATTCATTTTTTTCAAACTTCAAATCAATTATTTACATACTCATTTTTTACATCATACTTGAAATTATTTACAACTTATTACCACAAAAGTATTTAACTAACAATTCTATTTATTTCTTTTTTCTTTATATTTACTTTCTATCCCCCCAGCTATCTTCTTATTTCAGCTAATATATAGTCTCCTTGCATTTTCTTGTTATATAAGAAATTCTAACATCTTTTTTTCCTCAGCATTGTCACAAACTGTACTTTACCCCATTTGTCAGCATCACATTTCTTATCATACATCTCATATAATACCACATTCTTATTTATACGTTTAAATCTTTCCATCTATATTCATTTTAAACTTTTCCCCAAATTCATTTCACCGAAACACAAGAAAACAAACTGCAAACTCCCAAAGAATAAGGCACCATGCCTGGAACAACAAATTAATTTATTATAAAGTGCTTTTTTGGGGAGAGTGGTTTCCTTAACGGTGCCCCAGGAGGCTCGTTCTCCCTCGGCGTTTGACGTGGTAGAAAAAGTTCTCTCCACTGGCTTGAGACCCTTGACTATTTCCTCGGACTCTGCCCCAACTCCTTCGGTTCTGTCTATGAATCCCATAATGTTGTCAGAGGGGCAGCCCGTGCTCGAGGAGTGCCAGGCAGTCCCCACTGAGGAACAAGTGGCTTGCGTGCCCCCCCCCCCCGGAGAGCCCCACCGGACACAAGCCTCGCAAGCATACGTGTAAGTGGAGGCACTTGGACTCTCCCGATTTGGATGATAGGGAAGGTTCCCCCAGATCACCTCCCGGGGATGTTTCCTTTGGAGACATCATGGAAATCCTATGCCAGCGGGGAGGATGGTTTGCCCCCAAATCATCTTCTGACGAATCCGTGTTCCTGGAGGCTTTCGGCACGGGCCCATCTACTTCCTGGGTGTCAACTCCCGCAGAACCCTGGTGGACCTGGTCACCTCACGGGCCTGGAAGGAGCCGGATATTGTGAAACCAATCCAGAAACGTCCAGACAAGATCTTGAGTCCACCCTCAAATAGACCAGCATGGAACAAGGGCTCCCCTGTAGATGCTATGGTGGTAGCAGAAGCCACAAAAAAGAAACTAGCACAGGAGAGTTCCTCAGTTCATCCCCCCGGTCGAGAGTCTCAGATGATGGACCACTTAGGGAAGCGGGTTTATGCATCAGCGACTTTTTCCATCAGGCCGCTGAACTACCTGTCCGCTTTAAAAGCAGTTTCCAAAAACTGACATAGTCTGAGCCACTCGTTGCACCTCATGGACACACTGGACCCAGCCACCATAGCCGCTGCTTCAGTAGCATGAGAAAGGAGTTGCATGGACGTATTGGAGACTGCTTTTAAAGTGGCCATCCTCACGGAGAACGTGTCTCTGTCTTCCTGCCACATGGACTTAGGGGGAGACTCAGCCAGTTCCTTGACCCGGTCGCGCTGTAGTCTCGTAATGTAGGCCAAGTAGTTCAGCGGATTACCTGGAGAGTGATATATTGTGTGCCTTTTGTATGGTCTGTCACTGTTTTTATATAGGTAAAACCAAAAGAAAATTAAAAAGTCACATTTATGAACATCTGAGAGACATTAGGATGAATAAAGATACAAATGCATTGGTGAAGCATTGTATGAAGTGTCATGGTCATTCTTTTAAATTTACTATTGTAGAAGTCCTTGATGTAGATGTCAGGGGGACCATGGACTTTGTATTTGTAGAAACAGGAGGCTCTATGGCAGCTCAGATTGAATGCCACCCAATGGCCCAGACTTCATGATTTCCCTTCCATTTTATGTTTTTTGAAGCTTAAAGCCCTGGAGCAATAGTTTTATTCATAAGCTATATGGTGGGGTGCACATACTCACACTTTTTTACCTGTATTTTTGTTTATTTCTTCATGTATTATTACATATTTTATTACACACACACACAGACATATATATATATATATATATATATATATATATATATATATATATTTTTTTAGATAATAGCTACAAATATTTGTGATGTATATTAAGGTAATATGTAGTTGTTTTACCACTAATTGATACTTATCTGCTTGGTTGTTACCGGTTTTAATATTGTTTTAAGGTGCAAGCTTCAATTTGTTTGTTTTGCAGCCTACTGGTTGTTTTAAAGGGTGTGTGTGTTTTTAAACAGTTTTAAAGGTGTGGAATGTAGTTATTTAATGTTCTGATGAATGATCAATAAATTTGTGTCACTGAGGATTGAGGTTTCATTGCTTCCTGTGGCCAGTTCTGGTTATAGGTTTGTGTGTCTCTGGATTTTATCAGTTTACACTGGTTTCTTTGCCAATCAGCCTGCAGTCAAAACATTTTTTTGTCTTCATCCCACTCTTTTGCCTTTTCCATTTCTAGTTATTTGCTCCTAATACCTTGGTTCTTTTGCCAATCTTCTCCAGTATACTCCTGCCCGCTCATGCCTATTTTATGTATCCCTACTTGCAGCCATCTCTATTGGCAAAATTGTATTTCTCCATTCTCACGTTGGCCTAATTCTTAGAATACTTTCTGCTGTTTTATGAATATAATATTCTGTATGTTTAATATTCTCCTTAAGGATGTGCATCCAAAATCACGCTCTCTCTATTTCTTGAACTCTCCCCCCTTCATTATCATCACTTTCCATTTTGATTTAAAACCTTCTACTTGTGTTATGTATATGAGCCATAGCTCTGCAGTTCTAAAACATCATTTAAAATTAAGTAATTTTAGTAGGGGAGCAAGCCTCCCCACACCCCCTACTAATTATGTATACCAACGCCAAAATTGCACTACAGTGAGCAAAGGGCATATTTCTCAATCACTACTGTATCACAATCTTAGAAAAATTCACTGTTTAAAGGAATATGGATATGCTCAACTTTTTAAACAGTCTAGCAGATGAAAATCGACAATTTCAAAAGTCAATCTTTTGACACAGACACATCTTAAACCACCTTCTTTTACTGGAAGGATCAACTTATCCTACTTAATTATTGTCCTCTTCCCTTCCTAGATAAATTCCTTCAACTCTTTAGTAATAATTGTCTGCAACTTCTTCTCTGGTTGATTAAAATACACCTGACCCATATATAAAACTGAAGGGACTAAAAACATTTTTTGCTGCCACTTACTATCCATATCCATTTAAAATAACCCTGACTACACACTACAAAAAATATGCAGTTTATATCATGAAACATTTTCTACAAATAGTAATAAAACACATTTTTTAACTTAGTTACATTTTTCCTTTTTGGTATCTTTCTAAACATTAATGACCTAAAGTACTTTGTGCATTCTTTTAAAACCTGCTGGCTTATCTTGTTTCTCAGCCATTTAGAAAATAAAGGATGTCCAAGACCTCACGGACACAAACAGAAGCAACTCTCTCAGAGAGATTGGGAGAAAGGAAAAAATACAATAAAAAGTAGAAACTTTTACATACACATACAGAGAAAGAAAGGAGGGATATAAGGCTACTAATGTTATTAGCAAGGATGCAGTAAAAGGTATACAGGAAAATGGAAAAGTAACCTAATAAAAAATGGTTACTGCTGGGAAAAAAAAAAAAGAGTTCAGAGTAAAATTAACTGGACTACCAATGATTAAAGAAAAGGAAAAGGATTGTTAGAAAAAAACTGTAAATAGCACCTGAATGTCCAAGAGCAAAAGGTTTAAACCACATTTTCGTGAAGTTGCAAACAAGATCTGAGGTAATGGGAGAGGTGCGTTATAGATAAAGGGAGGTGTCAAAGAGCCTTTTTGCTGCCATGAGCTTAGTAACGGCTGAGTCGGATCAAATGGATCGTATCAAACCCATATGTGAGGAAAAATTAAAATCTGACAATATCTGATTCAATTTTTTTTCTTAATGGTACTATTTCTATAGTGCATAATTTTGTTTGCATACTATATAGAAAGTTTTCTCAGTTATTTTTAAGTGTATAGGGGAACTAATGTAAATAGATGCTCCTGTTTTTTATTCTTTCTGCCTTACTCCCTTCTACTCTGTTTCACCATGTTCAGTTACAAGAAATGTAGGTACTGCAATTTAAGAAAAAAAAAAGAAAAATCTGGTTAAAACAGCATAACAAAAGAAATAATAGTGTACTTTTTTTATTTTTGCATATGGAAATGACTGGACTAAGGTCCTTAACTTGATCTAGTAACAAGTTTTAAGAGAAAGCAAGTAAATGAAAAAGTATATTAAATATTACAAGACTTTTTCTAGAAAATACATGTATGCTTAGCAATTGTATCTGATACTTATGTCTTTAGGAGACAATCTGATAAAGAAAAATGACTAGGAGATAATGTTCTCTGAAAACATTCAAGTGTTCTCCAAGCTGAGACAGCTATAAAGATAAGGCAAAACCCAGACAGCATTTAGTAGAAACACAGTCTGCACCATGCATCTTAGCATGGATAAACTATCTTACAGGTTAACCCAAGTCTGTGAGTGTGGCTGTCAGTTTGGAACATTTGTTTCTATTAGGAGGGTAAAATGTCAATATTTGAAGATGTACATAGTGTTGTGTGTTAGTATTAAGTTAATAAGTTTATAGGGGGTGCTGGGGAGTGTTTGTTTTTTTTTTTGTTTGTTGACTTTTAATAAAACAAAGTTTTGTTAGATGTGACATAGGCTCAAATGGATATTACAAGAAACAACTATAAAAGATCAACCTGCCATACTGTGTATGCATGTAACAAAAGCTGGAACTAGACATTTAACAAAAAAAACTGTTATGCATAAAAGGTGGGAATAATAACTTTTTAAAGACAATGATGCTTTCTGTAATGTCTTTAAATGTCAATGGTCTCACAGATAAATACAAAAAAGAGAGCAGTGAATTACACTAAAATGTAGAGTGCAAATAGTTATGTACAGAAAACTCACTTGCAAATAACTGAACATGTGAATTTGATAAAGAAAGTTTTCCAGTATGGTTATTCAGAGGAATATCTGGGGCAAAGGAAAAGAGGAGTACTTATATTAAGTGCAAGAGGAGCTCCAACAGTAATAGAGGATAAAAAGATAACAATGATAGATTTGTAGTACTAAGGAGACACTGACACGGGAGGAGGACTATATTAGCATGTATTTATATTCATCTAAAACTGTTATAAGGGAGCTTAAGAAAATTCTGGGAGAAATAATCAGCTTTCAGCACGGAATATTACTTACAGGTGGGAAATACAATTTGATTTGCAACAGTGAGGATGTGTCTGGGGGCCCAAAAGGGAAAATAGAACAAAGGAGGGCAGATGCTTAATGAAATTTATGAAAATATTTGGCAGAGAAGATGTGAATTCAGTACTAGGAGTGAATTTACATATTATTCCCCAAGATTCAAAAACAGGGCTAGGCTTGACAGAGTTTACATTTCACAGGAGCACTGAAGTCTTGATATGCACCCAATAACTATTCCAGATCATGTGCCAATAATAACTAAAATAAAAACAGAGGGTAATTAAATAACTATGAGACACTGGTGCTTTCCCACCTATCTGTTGAAAAGATAGGAATTTAAGGAATGGGTAGTGGAAATTATTCAGGAGCTATTAGAAAAGTCAGATACTTCTTCTGCAAATATAGCTAGGGAATGGGATTAAATTAAAAGTAGAATTTAAAAATAGGGTGAAAATAAAAGAAAGGGAGATATGGTTAAAAACTAATTATTTAGAGGGACTGACAAATGTTAAAGTATTGCAAAATAGGTGGAATCCCACAAAACAAGAAGAGGAGCAACTGAAAATGCTAAACAGAAAACAAGGAATTATCTCGATAATATGCATGAGTTTAGAAAGACTGCTGTTAAGCAATTATTTTTGATAACTCTGGAACACAAAAACTTTTAGCAAAATGACTCGGGCAATAGAAAGTAGAAAGGACTGTCACCATGCTTAGGGAGTACATAACAAGGAAGTCAACAAGAGATCCTGTAGAAGTATTAGAAATATTTCAGATATTCTATTAAAGTCTGTATAAAGCAAAGAAATAAGGAAATCAAGAAAAGGTACAAATGGAAATGTTTAGAATTAAACATGCCACGGTTACAAGAAGACAATGCTAGTTACAGGACAGGAGGTGATAAGATAAAAATGGTGATGTATAAAAAATCTACAGGAAAGTCCCCAGGAAGAGATGGCATTCCTGTAGATGTCTGGAAGCTAGGAGGGAAAAGACTGATAAATATATGATAGGTTTTGTTTAATGGTATTTTAAGAGGAGAAGAATTACCAACATCTTGAAAGAAAGCAATGATAACTATAATACCGAGTGTAAAGATCCATCAGATCCAGCTTCATACAGACCTAGTTCAATACTAAACCATGATTATATAGTGTTTTTGTATATAGTGGGTAAAAGAATGGCAAAAGTGATGCCAAAATTGATAGATGTGGATCAATGTGGTTTTCTTGAGGGGATTAAAAGAACACTGATGATCCAGAGGGAAGCAGAATGTAAGAAAATATCACTGTTGTTGGTGGGTCTTTATGTACAGTAAGCTGGGACTTTATCAGCAGGGCAATGGATGCATTTGCATTCCCTGATAAAATTATAAGGTTGATTAGGAGGATATATAGGTTCATAGATTAGTACTAGGCTAAGTACTCTTGTGGGCCATTTTAAGATTAGCCAATTACCGCATGTGAAAATCAAACCCTGCACCTTGTATCTGGAAAGTAAACACCTTAACCATTATGCCACCCTCCCACCCCTTGAGTGATCCAAGGTGAAAATTTAAGTACTGGGTTCCTCTCTGATAATTTCTGCTCGAGCAAAGGAACCAAGCAGGGGTGTCCTCCTTCCCCTTTGTAATTTGCCTTATAT
Source organism: Protopterus annectens (assembly GCF_019279795.1). Classification (NCBI taxonomy): domain Eukaryota; kingdom Metazoa; phylum Chordata; order Ceratodontiformes; family Protopteridae; genus Protopterus; species Protopterus annectens. The sequence goes on from NC_056736.1 coordinate 677,635,386, forward strand.
TTAGAACCACTGGCAAAGAAAATAATGGGCTCAAAATTCAAGGATATAATTGGTATGACCATCAAGAAAAGCTGTCTCTGTTTGCAGATGATATTACTTTATACCTGATAAAACCAGAAAAAGACATTACAGTGCTGCGGAACTTTTTGAGATCGTGTCACATGTTTTTGAGATAAAAAAAATCAATGAAACTAAAATAAAGACAATAGCGGTAAATTATGTACCACACACAAATTGGTTCAGCAATATCCATATGGGGAAATGATAAAATTAAGTATTTAGGAGTATGGATTAAAAATTATTCCAGTGTTGCAGCTAAGAATATGTAGGAAGAAACTAAACAAAAGATAATACAAAAACTGAGAAATTGGAAGCTCTGTTATATGGATGTGGACAGCAAGATACAAGCAGTTAAAATGTTTTTAGTCCCTTTAGTCTTATAAACAGGTCAGGTATATTCTTACCAAACAGTGGAGAAGTTGTGGTTAGTAAAGTGCTGAAGGATTTTATCTGGGAGGGGAATATGGCAAAAGACAAGGGGGATAAGCTGATTCTTCCAATAAACAAGGCGGATTGGGACTGCCCAATTTGAAGAGGTATTTTAGAGCTACACAATTAAGGCTTCTATACACAGCACAAGCAGAAAACTATAATTCAAAGTGGAAAAGGATGATGATGAAATGGGGGGAGGGCTCAAGAAACAAGCAGAGATTGGGATTTTGGAGTCAGGCCTTTAAGGAGAATAATAATCATACAGAATATTATGTCCATAAAGTAGCAGAAAGTATTCTAAGAACTAAGCCAACATGGGAATGGAGAAAGGAGATTCCACCAATACAGATGACTGCAATTAGGGATATAGACAATAGATAAGAGGGGGGTGGAGTTTATTGGAGAAAACTGACAAAGCAACCAAGGTACTGGGAACAAATAACTAGAGAGGGAACAATGATAGAATGGGAAGATGCCAAGAATTTTTTGGACTGCAAGTTAGAGATTGTTTTCACTATTAGGGATTGATATCACAGTATAGGCAAAGAGAAAGAAATAGGAGGGCCCTAAACGAAAGACCAGCACTGGTAGAGTTTTTGGCAGAATATAAAACAGAAGCTGACATTAAAAAAGGAATAATTAGCAGAGCATATTAAATAATGCATGATAGCTATAAGCATCAATCAGATGTTAGAAATGATTGGGAAGAGACAGTGGATAAGCAATTCACAAAGAAAAAAAACAATGGGAGGATACATGTATGTCTCCCAAACATGCAACAAAATCTAGAAGATTTAGGATTTTTGCCTGGAAATATATGCACAGATATTTTTATACCCCAAGTAGACTCCAGAGAATTTTTCCTCAGGCAGATACCAAATGTTGGGGGTGTAATGGAGAAGAATGAGGTAAATGGGAACCTATGTTCTAGTAGTTCGGTAAGTTGGTGGACTCCTGCAGGTTGCACTGTCAGAGATGCTGGGTGGGCAGACTGGTCTGACGAGGGAGATGATTTTTCTGAGATATGATAAAGAATTGTAATTACCTAGACATGTCAAAAAAGCAATTACTAGAAAATGGAAATCAAAATCTAAGTCAACTATATTTGAAGTGATGAACACAGTAACAGAGATAAAACAACTGGAAGTGAGATATTTGGAAAAGGGTAGGAGCAAACTACATAGGAAAATGGGAACAATACATACAAGGGAGGAATGAGGTTTAAAAGAAGGCAGGACTTAAGTGAGCTATGTAATGTTTGACTGGAATAGATTGGGTAGATTATAGGTGATGTATGTTTACAACTGGGAGTGTGTGATGTAAAATGCTTGCAACTAGTATTGTGCTGGTGTGGTTTGTTTTCATTTATATAAATGTATGACTATCTATGTTATAAGTGATGGTTTAATAAAAACATACCAAGCAAAAACTTCGCAATGTGGAGGGTGGACAGTTCACTTCATGAAGTATATTATGCACCTAGTTCACTAATAAAATTCGAACTTTAAAATACGTACAACAAAATAATAAAATAGTAGGTAGTCCACAGTTCAGTTAAAAATGAAATATCCTTTCCGGAAACGCACAAAAAAAGCGATCTTAGTTGAGTGTAATGAAAAGCATTAAAGATATTCATTAATTTATATATAATCGTGTTATTTTGAGCAAGGGGGTGGTTCTGTTAAGAGCAATAAAAGCATCAAGCTCAATTCTTTTAACCAACTAACCCTTACCCCTTAACACCATAGTTTAAACTGAGACTGCACTACCTTAGAACTGAAACTTAAAAGATAGACAAACTAAAATAGATAATATAATAGCTTATTAAGGCCTAAAGTACAGTTTTGTACCTACCATAAATGTAGATGTTCGAGGATCCACATTGCTGCAGTCCTAACTATTGGGGTAGTCCGCTGTCCAGTCGGCCCGAATACCAAAGTATATGGCTGACGTCGGTCACGGCGCATTAGACTGACGTCAGTACGTCAGGGTACTAATGCGCATGACCGACGTCATATCCTCAGTCTTTTCTTGCCCCAGATGTCAGAAGACCCTAAAAAGACAAGGCCAAAACCAAAAACACCAAACATACCTGCACCAAAAATATATACAAAGGTACCAGAACATAATCTCACCTACACAACCACCCCTAAACACAGAGGGGAAGGAGGGAGGGTAAATTGGACTGCAGCAATGTGGATCCTCGAACATCTACATTTATGGTAGGTACAAAACTGTACTATGTTCTTCATTCCACATTGCTGCAGTCCTAACTATTGGGTAGAATCCCAAAGCAGAGGTAAGGGAGGCTGGCAAATCATAAGGAAGCAGGAGCTGATAACATGCCTTGCAAAATAGCTGTGGCAAAACCAGCCCGAGACTTAGAGTAGAGAGGAAGGTGGTAATGCTTAGAGAAAGTATGCACTGAACTCCAAGTAGCTGCCTCCAGAATATCCTTAGTTGCCACCCCCCTTAGAAATGCTGTTGAAGTGGCAGTAGCCCTAGTGGAATGAGGCCTAATCCCAGCTGGAATCTCCTTACCATGATGGGAATAACAAAATGCAATGCAAAACCCAATCCACCTAGAAATAGTTTGTTTTGACACAGGCTTGCCCTGCGAACTCAAAGCAAAAGAAACAAACAACTGCTGAGACTGCCTAAAATCCTTAGTCCTGCTTAAATAATAACGCAATTGCCTGTGTACATCTAAAGTGTGCAAAATCTTTTCCCCTTTATTTTGGGGATCTGCATAAAAAGTAGGCAAATGAATAGTTTGGTTTAAAGCCACACTAGAAACCACCTTAGGCATAAAGGAAGGATTAGTACGTAATGATACCCTATCCTTATGAAAAATCAAAAAAGGCTCAACCGCCATAAGGGCCTGCAGCTCAGAAACCCTTCTAGCAGAAGTAATGGCCAACAAAAAAGCAGTCTTCCATGACAAGTATTTCAGTTCAGCAGTAGCCATGAGGCTCAAAAGGTTGTAGAGTAAGTTTCTCCAACACAAAATTGAGGTCCCAAGCAGGAGTAGGAGCTCTACGTGGGGGTCTTATATTCTTTGCCCCTCTAAGAAATTGCTTGAACAAAGGATGTGAAAACAATGGTGGGTCACAATCATAGTGAGCTGAAACTGCTGCAGCATGTATCTTAATGGAAGAGAAAGACAAACCTTTGTCCAATAACTCAGTAAGATATTGAAGAGCCACACTCAAATTAGGCTCAGAAATCTCCAAATTCTTTGCTGCAGTCCAAATTAAAAATCTCTTCCATTTTTCTGCATACACTTTCCTTGTACTAGGTCTTCTGGCTTCCATAATCACATTTAAAACTTGTTGAGGAAGTTGAGACCTGCTGTCTTTCAAAACAGAATATGCCAGGCTGTTAGATGAAGAGAGTGAAGCTTGACATTGAGCAGACGACCGTCCCTCTGAGACAACAGGTGTGGAATCAAGGGTAAAGGCCATGGAGGCTTCCTTACCAGACTCCTCAGTAATGGGTACCAGTGCTGCCGAGGCCAATCTGGAGCTATTAAAATCATCCTTGGCTTGTCTTGTCTGACCTTTAGAAGCACCTTTGGGAGAAGAGGCAGAGGTGGAAAAGCATACACATGAAGATTTTTCCAACTGAAAGAAAGAGCATCCACTTTCCAAGCTGTGTGATGAAATCTCTTCGTGCAAAACTTTGGCAGCTGGTGGTTTAGTGGAGAAGCGAACAGATCTATGTCTGGAGTTCCCCATGACACTGTCAATTTTTGAAATACATGAAGATCCAGTTTCCACTCGTGGGGATCCATGATTTGTCTGCTTAACACATCTGCTAAGGAGTTCTGTGCTCCGCAGAAACCTTGCCTGAAGAGTTAGTTGCAAGCTGAGTGCAGTCTCCCATAAAATCATTGCTTGCCTGCACAATGGGTAAGAATGTGTTCCCCCTTGTTTGTTGATGTACCACATGACAGTTGTGTTGTCTGTTAGAATCAACACCTGCCCTGGAAGAAGTAACTCCTTGAAAGCCATTAATGCAAACTGGACTGCTAACATCTCTTTCATGTTGATATGTAGATGCTGTAGTCTGGCAGGCCACTTGTCTTGTATCCACTTTCCATTTAGATGAGCTCCCCAAGCAATGTCTGAGGCATCTGTCGTTAGAATCTGACTTGCCTCTGGCTGGGTCACAGAGAGTCCCTTGTTTAGGTGACATTCCTGAGCCCACCACAAAAATTCCTTTTGAATGCAAGGTATTATTTGAATGACAGTGTCCAAATCCTGGCAGTGCTGTGTCCATAGATTTTTGAGATACCATTGTAGCTTCCTCATATGCAGTTTGGCATTGGGAAGCACCAGAATACAAGATGCCATGAACCCTAAGGCTTGAAGGACTGTCCTTGCAGTCAGCCCGGACTGAAGAGATAGTTGATGGAAGTAACTGGAAAGATTCTTTTGTTTGTCCGGGGTTAAAAAGGCCATCTGGGCTGCTGTATTCAGTCTCACACCCAGAAAGCACATGTCTTGAGAGGGTACTAGACTGGACTTTATTTCGTTCACAGAATACCCTAGGCATCTTAGCACTGCTATGACATATTCCAAATGCTGTAGAAGGTCTTCCTTTTCTTGAGCCAGAATTAGGCAGTCGTCCAAGTAAGGATAGATTTGAATTCCTTTTAGCCTGAAGTAAGCTATCACTGGAGCCAGAACCTTTGTGAATACTCTGGGCAGTAGATAAGCCAAAGGGCAATGCAGAGAACTGATAATGAGAATTTCCAGCTCGAAAACGCAGATACTTCCTGCAACTTAGTCTTATAGGCACATGAAGGTAAGCTTCCTTGAGATCTAAAGTTACCATCCAGTGATCCTTGCCCAGCAGAGGTAAAAGCTGTTGTAACGTCAACATTTTGAACTTGGGAATGTCCAGATAAGTGTTGAGGATAGATAAATCCAAAATTGGTCTCCACGTGTTCCCCTTCTTTGGTACTAGGAACAGGCGAGAATAAAATCCTAGGCCCCTTTCTGGCACAGGAACTGACTGAATGGCCCCTATTTGGAGCAACAGAGAAATTTGCTTGTGAGCCTCTGTTCTTTGTAGAGGAGGAATGTCTGGCATGCCTTTGAAAGGAGGCAAGGTATGGAAATAAAACCTGTAACCATGGTGAATGATATCCAGAACCCATCTGTCTTGGGTAATTAAATCCCAATTTTCTTTGAAAAGAGACAGCCTTCCTCCCAAAGGTGCTGCCAGGCGAGAATGTACTGGCAGCTGAAAAGGCAGGTCATTGGGTCTGCTTACGAAAGGACTGACCCCTGCCCTCACCAGAAATCTGAGCAGGTGAACTCCCTGTCCTAGGCCTAAAAGAACCTTGAGCTCTGCTTCTACCACGTCTAGACCTACCCCTAGACTGGGAATCATAAGCAGGATAAGTCCACCCTTTAGTAGGCCAATTTCTACTAAACTTCGGAGGCTGCACCTGCAAAAAATCCTTAACAGTTTGCATAGACTTAGCCTTGTCCTCCATTTTCTTTAAAACTGCTTCCACAGGCGAACCAAACAACACATCAGACTGTAAAGGAGCATCCAAAATCCTTGTCTTAACATGCTCAGCTAAGTTCTGATCCCTCAACCAGGCGTGCCTACGAAGAACAGAACCAGTGGCAGCCACCCTCGAGGAGGCCTGCACAGCATCAAAACCACACTGCAAGGAATGCTTACCCACTTGTTCAGAAACATGAACTAAATCCTGCAACTCTTTACACTCAATACCTTCAGCCAGAGCATCCACCTTAGACTTCAATTGTGAAAGGAGATAATTCTGATATTTTAACATATGAAACTGACAATTCAACGCCCTCATGGCTAAAGTGGAAGAAGTATACACTTTCTTTCCCCATCTATCCAAAGCCCTTGCCTCTTTATCAGGAGGAACAGGATTTTTAACCACAGAAGCCTTCACACCTTTAGGCCCCTGAGAGACAGTTTCTGGGTCTGCCCTAGGACTCTTAAAAAGATACTTATGGGCTTCAGGCACCCTATAGTACCTATCCGGTTTAACTGGGGCAGGAGGCAAAGAGTCAGGATTCAGGGAAGCCTCTGCAAAAACATCTTCTACCACATTCAGAACAGGAGGTATAGCTAAAGGCCTATGCTGGGGTAAAAACAAAAATTCTCTAAGCCTCTTCCTGGAATCAGAGAAATCTTGACCTTCCCATTTGAAATGCTCCCTCATGGAATGCAGAGTCTCTGAAAAAGAAAAATCCTCAGGAGGCGAAGCTGAAGGAGTAGAATCATCCACATCAGAATCAGAATAAGGAGGATACTCCTGCAAGTCTTCAGCCGAAGACTCAGAAGCCTCGAACATTGCTCAAAACTCTCAAACTCAGGTTCCACCCTAGGCCTCTTATCAGGAGGGGGCATAGAACCTCTAATCATTGTAATCAAATCCTCTGCCATTTTTAGCATATGCTTCTTAGGCAAAGACCCTGAAACACTTGGAGAAACCCCCACTGAAGCTAAAGTAGGCCTGCCTCTTAAAGAAGCCTTAGAAACAGAAGGCGAGGCCCTAACCACCTTAGGAAGAGAGGGAAGAACAGCCACCTGAGAAGCCCCTTCAGCCTGGCCGACTTCCTGAGAGGACACATCCTGTAACAGTAAAGTTTCTCCCTGAGACTCCAAAGAAACTCCTGGCAGAACCTCCGGCTCCACTGAGCCTTCTAAAGAACCGACGTCCGGGACTGTCGGTTCTTCCATTCTAGGCTTCCCTGCTTTGTCCTTGCGCTTTTTGGCTGAAGCGGGCGTCGGAGCATCCGACGGCATTTTATAATTACAACGCTTCCCAAACACTAACCTGGCACAGTCTAACCTTCTCTTAATAGTGCGTTTGTTAAATCTAGCACAAGAGCGGCATCCAACAACGTTGTGCTCAGGCCCTAAACAAGGTATACACAAAGTATGGTAATCCCGATGAGGTATCTGTTTCCCACAAGAAATACAGTTATTCACTTTTTCTGACATCCGGTAAAATACTGAGGCAAGAAAAAAACAAAATATTCCCCAACGGGGTACTTAGCCAACTTTGATTCGGTCTGAAACTCTGACTTCAGAAACTTTCAGAACGCCAACCTGCACTCGCAAAAACTGCTTCTGCATCGGACCATGCGGCAAAAAAGACTGAGGATATGACGTCGGTCATGCGCATTAGTACCCTGACGTACTGACGTCAGTCTAATGCGCCGTGACCGACGTCAGCCATATACTTTGGTATTCTGGCCGATTGGACAGCGGACTACCCCAATAGTTAGGACTGCAGCAATGTGGAATGAAGAACATCTTACTAATCTAAACTTTATTAATAAGAAACCAGCTCACTAACATAATGACTAATTAAACAACAAAAAGATCTACCACTAAACATCTATCAGAATAAATATTAGTGACTTATAGACTGAAATACTTTTAACAAAGATCACTTTCATACCAAATAAATACTTTATCAGGTTTGTGTGTAAAAAACATACCATAATATTAATGAATATTTATAAATCTACAAGTGTTTAATAATAATGGTTTAATAAAGATTTTTTTTAAAAAAGGGCAGGAATTGAATAATTTATGTAATGTTGCTTAGGTTACATGATATACAGCAATATATGTATAAGTACAATATTTGTACAGGTGAACTTATTAAACAATTTGATTACTTTTATATAAATGTCAATTTGCCTATGTCACAAATAATATTTTATTAAAGGTGTTTAAATATCTTATTTGGACTGCAGGATAAACATTGTCTTTCCTGTCAAGGATTGATATCAGAGTATAGGTAAACAGAAAGAAATAGGAAGGCCCTAAATGAAAGACCAGCACTGGTAGAGATTTTAGTAGAATCTAGAACAGAAGCTGATGTTAAGAAAGGAATTAATACAGCAAACAAGATGCTGCATGATAACTATAAGAATCAGTCAGAGGAGGTTAGAAAGGACTGGAAAAGAAATTGGGTAAGCAATTCACAAAGAAACAATGGGGGATATATGTTTGTCTCCCAAATATGCAACAAAATGTAGAATATTTATGACTTTTGCTTGAAAATGTCTTAATTATTTTTATACCCCAAGTAGAATCCGGAGAAGTTTTGCTCAGGTAGAGAGCAAATGTTGGAGGTGTGACAGGGAAGAAATAAGCAATTGGGAACATATTTTCTGGAAGTATAATGAGTTAGCAGACTTCTCTATCAGAGATACTGGGATGATTGCTATTGCCTAGACATAGCAAGGCCTTGCTGAGTCTAATTATGGTGGCTGCCAAAAAACCAATTACTAGAAAATGGAAATCATAGTCTAAGCCAATGTATTACTATCAAAAGATTGCAATTCACTTACACGACAGGCAATTACTCTATATTTTGATATTCAACAGTCATAACATCGTCATTACACAGGTCGACTGCTGAAAATTGTGTGCATACAAACATTTTCAATGTCGATGTTGCCGTGTTGAGCACATCATCTAATTAATATTCATGAGGTCGAAGTTATGCGTCGATAATATCAATGGTCGCACTAATCAACTTCGGGATTTTAATAGTAATCCTAAGCCAACTGTACTAGAAATAGTGACTATAGTAACAGAGTTAAAACAACTGTAATTGCTCCTACCCTTTTCTAAAGATCCCAACAAAGGGAAAATGGGAACTGTGGGGAAATACATACAGAGGAGGAATGAGGTTTAAAAGAAGGCAGGATATGAATGAGCTACATAATGTCTGATTGACAATGAATGGGTAGATTCTAAGTGATGTATAATGCCTGCAACTAAAACTGTCACCACAGTCTATAATGTAAAATACTTGCAACTTGGACTGTGTCAATATGTCTGTTTTCATTTATATAAATGCAGAGTTGCCTATGTCATAAGCAATAATTTAATAAAGATGCTTCTTGTTAAAGTGTCTCTGATCCTTGAAGAAAACAAAAATATTCTGAAGACAGCTCACACTTGCCTCTCAACATTGCAGAATGCTGAGATAAATTTGCCTCTCTTCTGACTGAGCAGTGAATAATCACTTTTAACAAACATTCTGTATTCTCTAATTTTTAATACTTTTCCCTTCTGCTACAGTTTTGTCAGTATCAGCTCATTCTGCTGGTATGACTGCATCTTTACTAATACAAGTCTTGGCTGCTTTCCCATAGCCAGGTTTGGAAAATGCACAATGTACTCTTTCAGTTAACAAATCCTGCTGTGGAATACCAGTCCAGCTGCTCATTTGTGCTTTCATAAAATTAATACAGTCTGTTCCTTCTAGTTTCTGCGGTACTGCACAAAATCTAAGGTTTTCTGTGTGCACTCTGTCTTCTAACCCTATTTTTTTTTTAAAACTGCTCTTTTTGAAAAGTCTCAAACTCAGCCAGCCTTTTCTTCATTTCAACTGATTTTTACAGTTTTATCAATTCATCTGAATAACTAGTTAAAGCTTCTTCCCTTTTATTTGAGTTGATCTCCTTCAATGTTTCATTTATTTTAATCACCTCTGAATACATTTAATTTTTTTTTCATCTAAATTATGGGAAGCCATGTCTTGTATCAAAGCTGAAGCATGAAATGGTTTTTGCTTAACAGCTTCAGAATTCTTTCCAGCCTGTGTTTCCTCCTCGCCCTTTCTGGTTGATTTTCTTTCAGGTTCTCTAAATTTCTTCTTTGATGGCATTCAGGCAGTGTACTTTATAGCCAATAAATTAATTTTACTCAAGCTGACAGTATCTCAGGCTCTTATTTCTAAAATTATTTTTTTCACAGTGGGAGAGCTGAAATTAACCTGTTGATTAGTGTACAGCCATCTTACAAGTCCTTGCAATTGCTTTTATTTTTTTATTCTCACCATCATTTTCTTCGTGGCTGTTGAGAAACTGCAAATGTTTGTCACCTTTCAGTTCCTTTTTCCATTCTTCCTTGCCTTGCTGCATCTACATAAGTTCTTCTTTCTTGTAAAAAAGCCCTGTGGCAGAGGTAAACCCCTTAAAACTGACTACTCCATCAGCCAAGGATACCTCCAGTACTTTCCCTTCATCCACTGTTTTCTTTTTCCAACTTCTCAGTTTCTTCCTCCTGTAATGCTCTCTCTCCATTGTACTTTCTCGCCTTTCTTTGGCTCGGCCTGGTTCATCTGTCTTCCAACTTTCAAATCTGTAATAGCTATTTAATCTCCTTTCTTCAGTAAGTTTCTCCTATTACTCTATCCATATCTGCTGCACTCTCCCTTCATCCACTGTTTTCTTTTTCCAACTTCTCAGTTTCTTCCTCCTGTAATACTCTCTCTCCATTGTACTTTCTCTCCTTTCTTTGGCTCGGCCTGGTTCATCTGTCTTCCAACATTCAAATATGTAACAGCTATTTCATCTTCTCCTTTCTTCAGTAAGTTTCTCCTACTCCTCTATCCATATCTGCTGTACTCTCCTCCATATTGTAATTCAGAGATCTGAAGTAGCAGCCCCCCCCAGCACCACCTAGCAGTGCCAGAATGTGCTTCACCTCCTCTTCTCCAAAGAGAATGGGGTCTTTTATATATATATATATATATATATATATATATATATATATATATATATATATATACACACACACATTATTTACATATTTATATAATCATTTTAATTCACTTTCAAAATTTACACATCAAAGCTTGGGATTTCCATATTTTTATATTAACCCGCACTCCTTTATCCATAACCATAATTTAATTTTCTTTAATATTAGTGACAATACCCATTAAACATAATTTCATTAATTCTTTCATTCCATATTACCCAAATTGCATAAAATACTAAATCTATCTTCAAAATCTTGCCTATGTTTTTAAAACATTCAATAATTTTTCATATTTTCAAAAAACTTTTCCATACATAATTTATTCCACAATTTTTAATTCTCTCACATTTTAAGAAAGCATGTTCTGTTGTTTCGTCTTCTCTAAAATACAAGTGTATTCTTTCATTTTTCATTTTATAAGGCATCTTTGCCTTAATGAGTAATTTCTTTATTCCTAACCTCCATAAAACATCTTAAAATTCAACATTATAGCTATACCACTTGTTTCTTTCTTTAACTGCTTTAATCTTTACTTCTGAAACATTTTCCCATGGATTAATACAATAATATTTCTTCAGATTATTATACAATCTATCTTCTTCCACATCAGCAGTTTTTATTTTCCACATTGTTTGTGCTCTTATTCTCTGTTTCTTCATTTAAATGTTCTTTTATTTCTTATATTTTCCCAACATGCCTTATATTTATATGTTAATATATTAGTCACTAATTTCTCATTCTTTTCATTTAACAATTTCAATACATTATACAAGTTTAATGAAGCAGTGAAAACTATTCCATTTATTATACCTAATCTTCTTTCTTTCTTGTTCATAAAACACCCCTTTTAACAGTACGCAGTCTTGATCCCCATAAAAAAAGAGAAAATTATTTCCAATAAAAGGTTTTCACATCCTCTTGGAATCATAACACTGGTCAAATCTGCTGTCTTTCCTAATAACACTGAATTAATCAAATGCACTTTTTCTGATACGCTAATCTGTACATTTTCCATATTATACAGATGTCTTATTTCCTTTATTCTTAATTCCCATATCTTCTGTCAGGCTCATTTATCAAAATGTATCCCTAAAACAGATATTTCCTTCATGGAAAACAGAATACCTGCTACTTTTATTCTTCTTTTCAACTAAACAAATAACTTTTCTCATCCACTCTATTTTTAATTTTTTATACTGTCATTTGCATAAGACATCACAATGGGAATTTCAGCTTCTGTTTGAATTTTATAATTTGCATTCTTCATTTTTTGGTCTACCTTTCTAAGTACTGTGCTCATTTCCAAAGCAAATAAAATACTACTCACAGGACACCCTTGTCTTATACCATTATTCATACCTATTTCTTTACTTATCCATCCATGAAATAAAAACCCTACATAATTATTCTTATAAGCAGTTCAGCTTGATTCTTTTAATAATGCTGTACATATCCATTATTTTCCGGACTATATCATACTGTATCAAATCAAATGGCTTATTAACATCACCTACCATAAGCTTTATATTTTCTTTCCTTCCATTTATATTTCTCTCACTATAATTATCAATTTTGACATCCCTTTCTTTTTATACTGTACATACTTTTCTCTATTATGTATTGTATTTTATTTTCAAATCTCTTTTGTGATATTTTAATAACTATTTTATAGTCTGTATTATTTAAAACTACTGGTCTCCAATTTTTTATATCTTCTCTTTTTTCCCTTTACTATACAAATTTCAATGTTCCACTGCACAATTCACTATGTCTTAATCCTTCATGTAACCATTCACTGAATACACATATTAAATAGTTTTTTCTGCCCACTTTCTAGATTTTGATACATTTTAAACCCAATACCATTTGGGCCGGATGATGATTTTAAATCTAACCATTTAAATACTTTTTGTAACTCATGTTATGTAATCTCTTTTCCCAGTTCTTTGCTACTTTGCTCAGAATTTTACTTCCCATTTCTTTATATCATGTCCCTTTTTTACTAAACATTTCTTTAACATAACTTACAATAATTTCCATAATTTGTTGACTTTTCATTACTTTCTTTATCTTACATTTCTCTCATTATGCTACTATCCTCCTGTACTACCACTCTTACATAAGGTGAAACTTATTTTCTCTCTTGTAAAAATATTTTTATACAAAAGTCCTCTCGTTTTCTCATAATTCTTCTTATAAATCTTTTTTATTTCTATATTAATCTCTGTTATTGTTTTCTATGTTGTTCATCACATCTTTATACAGTTTATCTTTTTTTCCTTCATTTTTCCAAGATAGATAATGATTCTTTATGTTTTCTATTACAATCAATCAACCATTCCAAACAGTTGACATAAAATGCTTTCATGGTAATATGATCCATCCATAATTGCTGATTATATTTTCATTTCATTCCTTTTCATTTATTCTTCTTATGCTTTTTCTTATCTTTATATACTCCTTATTATGATATATTTCCAACCATATTGCCAAATGATCTGAAAACCCTGTTATAATAATTTCTTCTTTTTCTATTATACACATTCCTTCTGACATAAAAAATAGGATTTCAGTTTTTATAGTATAGTATACTGTTAACATTCACAGAAACAATTCTTAATTAATTCCTTTCTTTATTTCTTAGTTTAGAATATATTATCCTATACTAATTTCTAATAAGAAAGGTTTCATAGGTTTCCTTTCTTTTCCTTTATATTAATAGCTTTAAATTTTCTTCTGTAACTCTTCTACCAATAGAATTCTTTCTTCTTCTTACCATTGTCCAACTTGTATCTTCTATATTACTAACTTCTGATTCTATCTCTAATTCATTTCCTTCATTATATTTTTCATTACCCCCCTTTTTTAAAGGTTTCATGTATTTCTATCTCGTCAATCCTTTGTTTCTTTTTACTCTGATTTATAATACTTAATCCTTCATTATCTTTTTCAGTATCACACTTTTTCAAAGGTGTCATCTATTTCTATCTCATCTTCAAAACTTTCTTTATCTTTACTCTGATTTATAATATTTAGATCATCCTCTTTTTCTTTACAATCCATCTATAAATATCCTTTTTTTTTACATTTATAACATTCAAGTGCACATTTTTTGCTGCATGTCCTGTTTTATCACGTGTAACATTTCTTCTTCTTATTATAACTACTAATTAAATGTCTTTCTTTTCCACAAAAATAACGTTTTTATTCTTCTCCAATATTTCAAAACATCCTTGTTACCATCATTTATAACACTTGGAACATACACAATTTTATCCATTTCCATTTTCAGATTACAATCCCAAGACACAGTCCATAAAGCCCTACTGTCAAACTTTTGAAATGTCTATTAATTCTTTTTTAAATATTCTTTTAAAGACTCTATTTCCACTTCCACTGTAAACTGTATATGTACTTTCCTTTTAATCGTTTGAATTTATATATATATATATATATATATATATATATATATATATATATATATATATTCATTTCAAGGATTGTCACTCTGTCTTTTTTCATATTAACACACACATGTATCCATAGCTTGTACAGTCTCAAAAAAGCCACAAAATACTTTTTTGTTGATAAAAATAAATGCCCTTACCTCTTGTGCTTTGTCCCCAAGGTAAAATTATACCGTCCCATACCTCTTATCTATTTCCATTTTACACTGTATTCTTTCTAAATATTTTCTTTTTGCACTCTCTTCTTTTTTCTTATCCTTCGCTCCTTCTTATGTAGCCGCTATTGTCTCTGTGTATGTCTTCTTTATCTGTTTGCTGCTTCCTTTGGTATCTTTATATCCTGCATTTATTTTTTCTATAATATCCCCTTACTAAATCTCATGTTCTGGCTCACTTTGATTTATTAATTCCTGTAGTACATCATCCTGCAACCCTCCTGAGTGGAGAATTGTAACTATACATTCCTCTAAGAATGTCTCCTTGGTTTGTTCAAACAACTTTCTCTGGAAAGCCTCCTCTGAATCCTCCATCACCAGAGTACATACTGCTTCTGAGCTGGCATTCATCTCCACTCCCTTCTGCTGCTGATGTTCAATCTCGCGCAGTGCCCTTCCAGTTGCCTCCATGCTAAGAATGGGATGTGTTTACTCATGTTCACACAAAAATGCAAAAAACAATCACAAGAGTAGGAGAAGCTCCCCAGAGCCCTAACCAAATTTCCCCTAGTCAGTATAAATAACACCTCAGGTCTCCCATTCAAAGAAGCCACTGGCCTAGTGGGACTAACCTGTCATTTTTATTTTATTTACTTGCTTTTTGTTTACCGGGAAAGTCCACTGAGCCAGAAGAATCCATTTTCAGTGGAGACCTGGGGCAAAAAGCTCCACTGTACAAAATATTAACAGTTAAAATAACAAAGTTGAAATGCCAAAGAAATTACAACACAAAATACAAAGACATTACAATGAAATTAGAAGGAATAGGTGTATACACATGCTGTTGAGAAAAAAACAGAAGTATATTAACAGCATTAGTACAATCTTAATCAGCATAAAGTACCAATGTAGCTTACTGTGTCAAACCTCTCTCTATAGTAGTACTGTCTTATACAAAAACAAAGATGACAGGAAATAGGGAGTCATACATATTCTAGGGGGGGGGTCTTGTACAAGTACACTTCCAGCATGACAAAAGGTGAATATGTATGGAAGTTTTGAAATGCGAGGGATTTTGTGTTGTTCTAATGGACAGAGGTAAAGCATTCCAGTTCTTGGCTAATGAGAATGAGTAAATAAGCTGCCCAGGTGGGAGGTTAGATTTGTGGACTTGTAAAAGCTTCATATCCCCTGATCTAATGGGCCTGTTTGGGAGGTAGTAGTTGAATGTGGAGCTCAGGGCAAGACAGTCTTGAGGTTTGAAGAGTATTCTGTGAGCTGTGGACATCTGTAAGTAGGAGAGGCAGTTTGGAAGTTCTAGCCATTTCAGTAATTTAAGGGCAATGCAGTGACGGGTGGAGTGTTTGGAGTTAGTTGCAAATTTGACAGTTTTACTGTATCATATGTCTAATTTGAGTTTAAAGGAACTTTGGATATCAGTAAGTAGAAGGGCACCATACAGGAGAGAGAGAAGTACGTATGTAGTGGCTAGGGTTATTCTTGTGGATGGGCTTAGGAAGCAATTATGCCTATAAAGTGTTCCAAGTTTAAAATGCGTTTTGTGAATAACCGGGAAAAAGCTGAAAGAAAAACAACAACATATTGTACACAAAGGTTGAATTTCACGTGTTCATCAATAGTGACTCCAAGGAACTTTGTGTGGCTAATGACTTCAATTAATGATTTATTAAGAGAAAAGATGTTAAACTTATTCTTATTTAATGGGGTTGTTTTTTTTAAGGGAGAAAAATATGATTTTGGATTTTTTGAGGTACAGGGCTAGGTGGTTGTGCATCCAGGCTTCAGTGGAGAAGAAGGCTTTTTGAATTAGTATATGTAAGTCAGACAGTGAGTTGATAGAGCGGACACTAAGAGTCATCTGCATACTGAATGACAGATCATTGAGATGGTGATGACTGGAGATTGTTGATAAATATGCTAAATAGGATAGGTCCAAGTATGGAACCTTGGGGAATGCCGGTGGTGGTGCTGAGGAAAGGAGAGATGGAGCTTTGCCATCTGACTGCCTGTTGTCTTTCATTTAAATAACTAGACAATGAGTTTAGAGTATGGGGGAAAAACAGAGCCTAGAGAGTTTGATGATGAGTACAGGGTGAGAAACAGTGTTGAAGGCTTTGGATAGGTCAAGGAAGATGGTGGTAACAATTTTACCAGCATCACTGGCTCTGTTTACAGTATCCATAAAGGAGTGAAGGGCAGTTGTAGTGCTACAGACTGTACTGAAGCCATGTTGTGAGGGTGAGAGAATTTGGTTGCCTAGAAGGTAGTGGAGAAGTTGACCACTGATGAATTTTTCTAAGATTTTGTATATAGGAGAAAGAATTGCAAAGGATCGGAATTTGGTGATGTCTCTGTTGTTGCCACCTTTATGAAAGGGGTAGAATGAAGGATTTTTTCCAAGCTTTGGGAACGAAGGACTCCAGCATGAATTTGTTTATAAGTATTTTTATCAGGTAAGTGATACTGTCAGCAGCAATTTTAGGTATTCTGAGGGTATATTATCAGGGGCATGGAGCAGGATTTTAATTTTAGTAGTAGTAGTTTCATGGTTCAGGTTAGGGTAACAGTAGAAGAGGGTGGGTATTGGGCTCTTGTGAGAGTTGGGTGAAAGTAGAGGAGGGAGAGTGAGTAGGTGTACTAAGTGTGGATGTGTGGCAAGTGGAGTAATTAGAGAGAATTTTGCTGCAAAATTTTATGGGTAAATTAAAATTTCTGGGAGGCAAGATACTATTATGACTGACTGTGAATGCAAAAAGGAAGCACACCTTTTGGAAAGGTATTAACAAATGTAATGACTCTAGATGGTATCATGACAGACTGAAGACACCTGTCTTGTTAATGATGAGGTACATCTACATTTGTCCAGGTGGACAAGTGCAAGGGCCAAATGACCTCTCCTCTTAGGGACAACCTCTAACATTCTGTTCCCCTGAATGTGCACAAGTCTGTATGACTAATACATATTCAAGAGTATAAAATGATTTGCCTACATACACTTAATTTCTGAGGAGTGGATGATGATGAATGTAAACTTAGTGTGGGAATTAGTACTGTGCCTTTACTACTGTTTAAGACATAGAAGATGGTGTAGTGGTTTGAGTTGTCACCTCACAGCAAGAGGTTATCCAGTTCGATACTTGGCTGGGTGCTTTCTGTGCAGAGTTTGCATGTCCTCCTTGCATTCGTGTGGGTTTCCTCCAAGTGCTCCAGTTTCCTCCCATGTTACAAAGACATGCATTTGGAGCATTTCTCCCTGGGCCTCTGCTGAAAATTGGCTCATTCCAAGTCAGACCTTCTCGGTAAACGTATAATAAATAAATAATAATAAAATACCTCACAAGACAGGTTAGTCTGATATTCACATTTTTTAAAATAGAAATAGCTATTCCTTTTTATCTTCCCTGTGTGAAAGCTAGAGAAAGTGGGGGTAGGAGTATCCTCTGACAACAAAGTAGTAGCTAGCTATTCTTCCACCAGGTACAAAAACGGTCCTCTGCTCAAAAAAATATTTTTTCTTTTTAAACTGTTGCAACTGCTTGCAACATTTATCAAGCAACTGTTACAGTTTATGTACACACACACTAAAGCTCTTCAATTCTGCTCACAGTTACAGTACTGGCATATGAATGCCAGTAATGCATTGCATTGAAGACCAATCGGCATCTGCAAAGCACATCCCCCCCGCTGGTACCATACCTTTCAACTGTACAGATCCTTCACAGAACGTCCAGATTTCTGCCTCATATTTTTGTCCATTTTTCATAAAATTGTGGTTTTCTGGTAAATTAGGGGCAAATCATTGAAGACTGATGCTAGAAAATAATGACAGACATTTGAGTTTCAGACTTTTTTTCAGAAAATTCATGCTAATGCAAAACCTCCTATCAGCTTTCTAAGTTTGTAAGAAAATATTTAATAATTGTCCCTATTTTTGGGCCTTTGTTCCACTATTCTTCATGGCTTTGTCCAGATTACTTGTTCTGAGAGGTTGAACGGTATGCCTGGTACTTTGCACCCAGGACAGCATCCTCCTTCTCCCCACCCTTGCAATGCTACAGTATGTAGCTATCTCTACCTAGAGTAGCACTGACTTGTTAAAAGTACGCACAGTATAAACAGAAAACCTGACTTTTAAAAGAAAAAACGGTACCATGAAACACTGTCAGTAAAATATAATATTAAGTGTGTTAGGATAGTATCAAATGTTTCCAATTGGACTGCTTGGGAAATGAAAGCATTTAAAATATTTCAAAATTTTCTATGTACCTGAGAATAAATAATAACAACTGGTTATTTGTGCAGTTTAGGAAAAAAAAAGTTTCCTTCAAAAATCATTTGTTTATGCTAACAAGTGAGAGTTTTTGAAGAGCAAAGGTAGGTACTAGGCTATCGGCCCTGGGGCCTATACAAACCCAGCCAAAAAGGTACCCTGGTTTTTGCCATCCAAGAAAATATTTTCCTATGCCACTGTCAAGCAGAGCAACAGAGGTGATCCCCAGTGTGAATTTCCTATTTCCCATCCAATCATCAAGATTTTTCTTGAAGAGTGCTAATGAGGAGCTTTGTTTGATATAGATAGCTAGTTTATTCCAGAGTATGGGAAGTCTCTGGGACAGGAATCTATCCCTCCGGCATGTTCTGTTTATTGTGGTGACAAGGTTTAAGTCCCTAGAGTGTGTAGCTTGGAGGGATTGGGATTTCTTTAAGTGGAGCATGCCCAACAGCTCTATGTTAGGCAGAGATCACCTCTGAGTAGGCGATATGCGATAGAGTAAAGCTGGAGTTTTTTTCAGACGGTTAGCGTAGGGCATCTGTTTGAGGCTGGTAATCCTCTTTGTGAGGTATTTCTGCGGCCTTTCCAGTTGTTGGAGATGTCTTGTGAGGTACATACCAAAAGGGGCATTGTACTCTATAATGGGTCTAATGAGTGATGAGTAGAGGGGAACAATGACCTATTTTTTTCTGGATGAGAAAGCTTTTGTGTTGGTGTGCCACGTAGAAGGATTTTCTGACTACTGTGGCAATGTGATTATCAAAGGAGAGACTACTGTCCACCTGTGTCCCAAGGTCTCTTATCACACTTTCAGTGTTAAGTATACTACCGCCTATGTTGTAGTTAATGTGTACAGAGTTTTTACCAAAGGCATAACAATGCACTTTTTGGCATTGAGGTTGAGGCCATGGCTTTGACACCAGGCATCTGTCTCAGTGAGGCCCTTTTGTAGGATGTCCACATCGTTAGGAGTTTCGATTATGGCTCCTAGTTCGCAATCATCTGCGAACTTCGTTAGCCAAAGACCTTCTGTGTTAGCCTGTACTTCAGAGAAATAGATACCAAACAGGAGAGGACCCAGGACTGAACCCTGTGGTACTCCACTTGCCACTGGTCTGAAGTCGGATTTGGAGTCTGCTACTTTCACAGTGTGGGTTCTGTCAGTGAGCAAGTTGGCATACTTGAATTAATAAAATGTGACACTGTAAAACTGTAAGAAAACTGTATGCTGCATTTTCCCAAGAATCTGTAGCCTACTCATATCTGTAACTGAATCTCAAATGTGTTACCATACTATGTTATACTTTCAAAAATGTTAGAATTTGATATGAATTCTAACTTACAGACATTACCCCGTTAAGTAGAAACACTGACTAAGGCATTAACATACTGATTAATCTTTATGTCCTGGAAAAGATTTTGTGAACTTGCAATGACGTTTTTAATGTGGTATAGCTATAACTTATAAGTGTATATGTTTTACCTTAGTAAAAAGACCACCGAGTTAGTCATGCTGCCACACTGAACATACAGAAACACGTGCATGGCAATTTCCTAGGAGTGAAAAATATTCTAAAGTTTTAAAGGTCTGAAGTAAAATATATGCAGTGTCCAGTAGCAGCACAGCCAAATGTATGCCGTAAGCTTTGTAAAAATATGTCAGAAAAAAATGCACTAAACCTTGTTATGTTTGCCATTACTATCTGTATCTGTTCCCACAGTGCCATAAGTGAAATGATTACCTCTTTGTAAAGGATACACTTTAAGGCATAAAGTGTTTCTATTCAGTTGATTCACATTTTTATTAAAGTCTAATACAGACTGCAAGTATTCTGTAAATCACATGTTAAAGTTAGTTTAATGATTTTCTGAAGTCGACATAAATAAATTTAATAACTGTTTGGCAAATGTATTTGCATGAATGAAAAGAATGAGGGTTACAGATTAACAAGGACAAACATGTCATTACCATAGCTCAGAAAGCCTTCTATCTAGCTCATTTCATTTCCATAGGCATCTTCACCAAATTCCAGGCCACTCCTGCCTGTTTTATACACCCATGCTTTAAGACATACACATATGTAAAATCTTGTTTCTTTGTGCTAGCACTGCCTTAGTTACTAAAATACAGTCTTTATGGATTTAATATTAAGTAAGGTTGTTATTTCCTTTAAGACTTGCATCTAAAATCCTAGTCTCTCTCTCTCTCCAACTCCGCCCCACCCCAATTCATTATCATTTTCCACTTTGACTTACAACCTTCTGCATTTAGCCATGTATATACGCCTTGACTTCAGAACTCTAAACTTCAAATCAGGTAAACCTAAGCCACTTTGTTGTATTAGGACTCAAATGATCCTACTTAACTCTTGCCTTAATCCCTTTCCAAATAAATTATTAATTACACTTCACAACTTCTCCAATGGTTGACAAAAATATTCCTGACCAGTATGTAAGACTAAGGGGACTAAAATATTTTCATTGCTTGCATCTTACTATCCATATCCATAATAAAGAGCTTCCAGTTTTCTCATTTTTATATTATCTGTTTATTTTTTTTTCTCACATATCCTTAGCTGCCATTAACAGAATAATTTTTAATCAACACACCTAAATACTTCATTTTATCACGTCTACTAAAGTATGGGTATTGATGAACCAGTTCATGTGGGGGTACATTGTTCACTACTATAGCCTTTGATTTATCTTCATTTTATATCTCAAAAAGACTTGCAACTGTCTCAAAATGCTCCACAACACAAAAATGTCTTTGGATTTACAAAGGACAAAATAACATCACCTGCAAATAAAGCTAACGTTTCTTGAGTGCTATACCAGTGATATCCTTGAAATTGCGAATCTCTTCTTTTTCTTTGCAGAATCTTCCAAGTACAAAGCAAATAAAGGAAAAGGAGGATATTCCTGCCTGGTTGCTATGTTAAACACAGGTCATCAGAGAGGATCCCTTCCACCTTCATTCTTGCCTCTGACCCTTCACATATCTTCCTTAATAACCCTATTATTCTATTAGGGAACAAAAGTGCTACCATTGCACTGCTCATAAAATCCCAACAGACTATACAATATGCATTCCCTGCAACAATACAAAACAACAGAGGCATTTTCTTACATTTTGTTTCCATCTGTAGATGTTGTCAAATATTTGCCTCCACTTCACATAATCATAGTGATTCATATCAATCAAGTTTGGTAACATCTTTGACATTTTCTTAACTAATTTAGACAAACTTTAAAATTAAGGTTCAAAATTGAAACAGGTCTATATGTAGCCTGATCAGAAGGATCTTTTCCCAGTGTGGGTAAACACCCCCCTCAGCATTCTTCTAAGATGTTGGTATTCTCTCCCCTCCTAAAATAATGTTAAACAAAACATTTAAGATCTTTATCATTTTCTCCCTTCCTAACATCCATAGGGATACCATCTAAGTTTAAATAAAGTTTCATAAAATTTCCAGTGTATTTTTAATACACCTATAGGATCTCTAGTTATTTTTCTTGTCATAGGCTCCATACATTTGGCTACAAATCTTTCTACATTCTGTTTCCTAAGTCATTGTGCTATAAGGTTCTTATCAACAGCTGTTCTATACTCATGCTTATTACCCTTTAATACTATGCAGTTCCTCCTCTTGTTCTACAAGATTTCTCTTCTTCTACAGTAGTTTAACCTTTGCCAACCCCTCTAATCACGCCTATTGCTTCTTTGCCACATCTTTCTCTCATACTTTGGCCATGCTTTAAAATTCAATTTCACTTTACTTCACTCACTAGCTAGCCATCCTGAAACAATTTTTATATTCTCTAATAACTCTCAAATCATCTACTACGCATTCCTTAATTTTCTCTCTTTTTAGTAGATAAGTAGAAAAGCGCCAGTGTCTAATTTTTTACATCAATATCCTGCATTTTGTATCTTAGTTGTTAGATTATATGATACATTTACTGAGTGGGTCACAAAGCATTCAATTAAAAACACATGCTTCTGTGAAATATAATTTCTATCCAATTTAGTCTAGTTATTGGATTTTGGGGAATAATATATGAATTATGTCCAAGTTCCTGCTACTAAACTCACATATTCCATAACAAATGTTATCACCTACTTCTGCAGAAATCTAACCTCTTTTACTATATTTTCCCTTACAGGTCCCCTATGTTATATCTTCACTATTATAAATCAGGATCCAGTCCCCATCCATAAATAATATTCCCTGCTGACAGTTTATTATGTATTCCTAAACTCTCCTAAGCTCTGTAATAGTATTTTTAGGTAGAATGGGTCTATATCAGTTCACCAAAAACACTTTGTGAACACACACTCATCAACCCATATTCAGCGAAAATCACTAAAACAATTTGCTGAATACTCCCAGGACAAAGAAATGCTTGCTCCACAGACAAACTTTGCCCTTTTCTCCACTGCAGTGCAATCCAAGAATTGGTATATACAGTTAGGGGGATGTGGGGGGTGAAGCCCCGCACTTTGGGTGGGATAGATTTAGCTACATGTGGGTCCATTGTGTTGCGCGGCAAGTATTTCTTTGTCCTGGGATTATTCAGCGAATCGTGGAAGCGATTTTTGATGAATGAAGGTCGATGAATGCATGTTCACTGAAAAGTGTTTTCAGCAAACTGATATAGACCTGGTAGAACAAATATATGCCAGCATAATTATCCTCCCCTGTCAATCTTTTGGTACAACAAACAAGTCAGTTTCTGTTTTGACTGTTTTTTTCTATCACTACAGCAGCCCCCTTCTTCAATCAGTATTACTCCACCTTTCATTTTTCCCTATTTGTCTAATGTCCATCCTAAAGTCCTTTCTTTTTTAAATTTACATATCCATTTCTATCTAAATAGATCTCCTATAACATTACTATTTGCACCCTACAGTGTTTAACATAATTCTGTACACTTTGCTTTTATCTGTAAGGCTATTTACATTCCACGTTAACTTTGACAAAACAGCCATTCTGATAAAAACTTATTACTCTAACATATTATACATGACAGTTATTTTGAACATGTTTCCAACTTTTAGCTTACATACACACACTAATGTCTGGCAGTTGATCTTATATGCAATTTGCTTAGTCTTCTCTCTATGTGAACTCATGGCACATTCCACAAACTTTTTTTACTTCAATAAAAACAATGAAAAAAACTAAATATTGTTTCAGCCCCAGCTCCTTTTAACTCATAGCAAACACACAAAACTATATACACTTTTCAAAAAGGAAGTTTATTCCTGGAACTGATCTCTGCCCCACAGGCATTACCTATTTCAGTTAGGTTATCCATGATAAAGTGTACATGAAAGCCTGTGTTCTCACCTGCACAGATTTCTATAAGTGGATTTCTTACTGCTATTCCCATCCTTTTTGCAAAAAAAAAAAAAAAAAAATTAGTTGTTTACAGTAAACAAACTTACAGCCTAAGAAAAAGTGCACTGAGGAAGCAACTACTTGTACAACTAATTCA
>NC_056736.1:677677402-677679902 GCF_019279795.1 Protopterus annectens
AGGCCACCCCCCCCAAGGGGGAGACCGGGGCCCTTAACCAACCCCCCCCCTTTGCTGATCGCAATGGGATGATGCAGAGGTAGAGCAAGGTAAGACCACTGAACTTGAAGTGTCCACTGAAGGACCGCATGTTGAACCTGGCGAATGGAAGAGATATCGCTGCCACCATGGACCCTAGAGCCCTCAGGACCAATTCCGCGGAACTGAGCTGGAGTGGAGGATGGCCGCATCTGGAGTTGCAGATTCTGAACTCTGTCGGCTGAGGAAGGCTCTTAATTCCTCGTGTCAACCTGGCACCTATAAAATCTATCAACTGAGTAGGGGCCAGGTTGGATTTTGCTACGTTGTCGTGATGCCCAGGCGGGGAGCTAGATGAAGAAAGGAGTCTCGCCAATGATAGTAGATGCCTTGTTGGGGCGGTAAGAAGCCAGTCGTCCAGGTACGGGAAGACCTGCACCCCTGTAAGCCTCAGGTGGGCCGCAACCACTGCTAATACTTTGGTGAACACCCTGGGGGCTGTGGTGAGACCAAAGGGAAGGACCCTGAATTGGTAGTGACTGGCTCCCAGCCAGAAGCGAAGAAACCTCCTGGAACGCCTGTCCATTAATATGTGGTAGTATGCATCCTTGAGGTCTATAGAGCACATCCAGTGATTCTCTCCCAGAAGGGGGAGGATAGATTGCAAAGTGACCATCCGGAACTTCTCCTTGGGAACTGCCAGGTTTAACAGGGACAGGTCTAAAATTGGTCTTTGGTCCCCCGTCTTTTTTGGCACTAAAAAGAACCTGGAGTAGAACCCTGACCCAATCTGGTCTGGGGGGATGGGCTGGATGGCTCTTTTCCCCAGCAGAAGGCCAATTTCTGCTGAAGCGGCCTCCCACTGACCGGGTGGAACGTCGGGGAGGGATTTTAATTTTGGAATGTGATGAAAGGGGATCTTGTATCCTCTGGATATAATGCGGAGGACCCAGCGGTCTGATGTTATGGACTCCCATGCCGCTAGGTACTCCGAAAAACGTCCCCCAACTGCCTCCAGAGTGGAGCAGTCGGGCAACCCTTCAGGGCTGCTGCGCGGGCCGTTCAGAGAAAGGTTCGCTGGACCCGAAATTCCTGGGAGCCCCTCTGCCCCTGGGGCGGCGTCCTCCCTGTCCTCCTCTGCCACGGAAGGACTGGTTGTCCAGAGCGGGTTGGGATTCCTGTGACTTCCGGAACCACATCTTCTTCTGGCCCTTTTGGTTCCTAGAGTAGGACCTCTGCGGCAGAGAGAAGCGGATTCCGACGGTAGACAGCGTCTTCCCGTCCTTTTCGCTCTGGGTCAAGGTGTCACGAACCGTTTTGCCAAATAGGGCAGAACCATCAAAGGGGGCGTTCGCGAAGGACGCCTTGAAGGGCTCCGTGAAATCGCAATGGCGGAGCCAGGCCTGGCGTCTAGTGACTAGGCCTACTCCTGCAGCTCTAGCGGCTCCCTCAGTAGCATGGGACAGCAACCACATAGAAGTATTCGTCACGGACCGAAGAGTGGCCATACGGGTGGAATGCAAAAGTTTGTCCTCCTCCGACATGGACTCTGGGGGGGATGCAGCGTATTCTTTAATAAGATCGCGCTGCATCCTGATAACATGTGCCAGGTAGTTGAGCGCCCTCACAGAGAAGGTCGCTAAACTAAACATTCGCTTCCCCAAGCGGTCCATCATCTGGGACTCCTTGCTCGGAGGGTGGACTGAGGTGCTCTCCTGGGCAAGTTCCCTCATGGTGGCTGCTGCCGTCAACATGGCATCTAACGGAGGTCCCTTACTCCAGTGGGCACGGTCTGCAGGGGGGCTAAGGATTCTGTCTGGCCTTTTGGGGATTGTCTCCACGGTGTCCGGTTCCTTCCATGCCCTGGTGGTAATAAGGTCCACCAGGGGGTCGGCAGGAGGGGACACCCAAGAGGTAGATGGGCCCGCTTCGAATGCCTCCAAGAACACGGACTCGTCCGAGGAAGACTTGGGGGCAGACCACCCACCCCTTATGCGAAGCATTTCCATGATGTCTCCAAAGGAGACATCCTCGGGGGGGTGATCTTGGGGAGCCTTCCCCTTCCTCCAAATCCGTGTCTTCCGTTAAAGACAAGGGGGGAGTCTATGTGCCTCCTTTTACACGTATGCTTATGAGGTGCTTCCTCGGGGGGGCTGTCCGAGGAGCCCTCGCAAGCAGTGTCTTGTTCCAATGGAACAGCTTGGGGCACTGAAGCGGGCTGTCCCAGTGGCCACATGGTGGAAGCCTGACCCAGTGCAGATGGAGCGCGGGAAGGAGCCGAAGCAAGTGCCGAGGGCCCGGAAGCCATCAACAGAGCCCTCTCCACTACATCAAAAGCCGAGGGGGAGCCAGCCTCGACCAAAGGATCCGAAAGTCGGCTCCCCCTCGGATCCGAACAGTGGATCGGAGCCGGCCCTGAGACACTCAGATCCAAGGGACCAGTGCGCTCCGACACAGACGGCGCCGAAGGCACACTGAGTCC
>NC_056736.1:677702402-677704902 GCF_019279795.1 Protopterus annectens
CATTGATAAGTCAGTCGGGCTGTTTAACTGCTGAGCCCATAACTAAATATAGTCGTTTTTACTAAAGAAGTTTGTTTTACCAAAGCATTACTTGTCGATGGGAAATGCCAGATTTCACTAACGGCCATCTACTATTGTTTCTCACAATCACATTGTGCATTTTTGTGTAAACCCTAAACTGCAATGAAAAATACTGTTACAAATTTGTTTAGCCATGCAAACTGAAAGACCTGTATGTCTAATTATTGTATATTGTAGAAAGGTTGTTTTTTCCTTTTTCTTCTCCACTGTATAAATGTTTTTTTTACCTTGAATTTAGCGCTAATGGTATTGATGAATGCTATTGAACTGTAACTTATTTTTGCTTCCTATACTTAGCTCTAACTCACTCACTATATCTCTCCCTTCTTACCTTATAACAGAGTGGTCAACTACTAAACTCAAGCAAACTTTTTTCCTGCCCACCATCCTCCTGAAATTTAAGGAACCTCTACAACTGAACTCATACCCTACACTACCAAGAGAGACCAACTTACTAAGAGAATTTAAGTATGCTAAGTTACCTTGTTTGACCAGACTTACTCTATTTTTGTTTCTCAGGTTAAGCATCCCTCCTGAATTACCAGCAGCCTACATATTATTCCCACCCACCATATATACATCAATTTAAATTCCTATCCCAATCTACCTCAACTATCTCTGTTTGCTAGCACATCACACTCTATCCTCTTTTTCCCTTTTTGTGCTTAGCCCCTGCTCTGGTGTCTGTCCCTGCAAGAATACAACTGGCCACTAGGTGGCACCCTTATTCTTTTTTCTGCTGCTACTTCTCTCTTCCCACTCTTATGCTTATCTTCTGCCCCCCTAAACCTTTCATATCTGTCCTTTAACTGAAACATTCTTTTTTCCAGAACTGCTGTTTAGCCTAGCCTCTCTTACCTTTCCTCGATTCTTCTGACTCTAGCTCTTCTACTTTACTTTATTTCAATACACTAGCTGACTATCTAATATACCTTCTCTAACCTACTGACTTACCTGTTAGTTCATCCCTTGCACTGATTGTTTCCTGCTGAACTCCACTCTCTTGTGTCTTCCCGCTCCGTTCGCCCTCCGGGCTCACTCCGCTCCCCTACCCTGCCCCCAAATCCCACCCGCCCCAGGGTGTCTACCTATATACTCTCTTTACCACACCCCCCTCCACTCCTCATTTCTTTCACAACCAACCACTCACTTCTTTCTAACCACACCCTACATTTATATCTCCACACCCACTAGCTTTACATCTCCCCTTATTATCTCTAACCTTTCTCACAAAAGCTAATCCTTCTCCTCCTCATACTACTTATACTTACTACTCTATCATCCACTAACCTCACCCTTCACTTATATCCTTACCTACTAGATACAAACCTTCCCCTATCATCTCTAGACTTTCTCACCTTAAGCAGTCCTTTTCCTCATCTCTCTACCTATAATTTTTTTCTTTTTTGCCCCTCCTCTCTTAACATGCCTAACCTACACCACTGTCTACTACTAATGTCATTGTTCACTTCTCTTACCACTGCCTATTTCCTTACCTCCTATGAACAACCCCTCCTCAAAACTCTTTTCACACCATCCAAATACACTACTACATCACTTCCTGTCTCATGCACAAACTTTAATAATTCTACATATAACCATAGCTACATCCAAGCCAAATATCACCGACTTTTTCATATAAAACACTCTATTCCTAACACTCGAAAATTATATGACTTTAATCCTAAACTGAGCTGGTATCAAAACCTCACTTTGATCCACTCCCTTAAGGATGGAGACATTCATCCAAACCCAGGCCCAAAGTTTCACTCATCCTTCTCTAATAGTATTGAATCTAATTCTATCCCATTACTATCACAACAATCTGCAAAAACACTCAAAATTGCCCATCTTAATATACGTAGCATCTGCAACAAAATTACTCAAGTTCATGCTCTCCTAGATGTACACCGCTTTGACATCCTTTGTTTAACTGAAACATGGCTTAAACCAACAATAAAAGATACGGAAATTATTCCCCCAGGTTACAATATTATTCGAAAAGACCGCATTAAGAAAAAAGGTGGAGGGGTTGCTATTCTCTACAAGGCAGGATTACAAATCAGTAAAATAAACCACAAACCACATTTTGATGATAATACAGAAATAATTATTTCAAAACTACAACTAAACAACCAGAAATCAGTTAACATCATCTGTACTTATTTCCCACCAGGTAACAATCTAGATAAACTAGAAGACCTATTAAGTTGCCTTTCTCTAAATTATCCACAAGAAACAATATTACTAGGAGACGTTAACACCGACTGGAATTTGTGTAACAATAACAACCCATCCTCTCTGATCAATTTGAATGGTTTCTCACAACTCATTAATTCCACAACTAGAATAAATAAATCCAATAACAAAGAAAGCATTCTGGACTGGATATTAACAAATGGTCCAAAACAAAACTATA
>NC_056736.1:677712402-677834902 GCF_019279795.1 Protopterus annectens
TGGTATTTGTTGTTTCATGCTATTTTCGTGTGGTTTTACCTGTTATAGCAGTTGCAGTCGGAACTGATTAAACTTCAAGATTTTTTATTCAACAAGAAGTGGTTTTTTGGCCAGAAGCTTCCTACTTTTTGGTTCCTTGGTCTGTGGTAATTTTATTTTGGTTTATAGGCTCTGAATTTCCCAGACACGGTAAGGCCTTACTAAGCTTAATGCTATTGGCTGCAAAAAAGCAATTACTAGAAAATCTAAATTTAAACCAACTGTGACTAAAGCACTGAATATTGTAAAGGACATAAAAATAACTGAAAGTGGGATCTTTATAAAAGGGACAGAGCAAACCACAGAGAATTAAATGGAATTTCTGGGAACAACGCATACAGATTAATGTTCAGGAGGAGGAGAGTAATTTCAGGGAAGGCAGAACTTGAGCAATTTATATAACATTTGAATGAAGATAAGATTCCTTTATTGTCATTACACGAGTACAACTGAATTTGTAGCAATCCTCCTAAGATGCATTACATGCAATGAACATGAATAAAGAGTATAAAATACAATACAATACCAGACAATACAGTATAAAGCTATGCAATGTAATAAACAGCTATTATTCCACTTGGGTATATTGCACATGAAAGAAATAAAGTAAGGTGCACAGAAATGTAAGCATATACCTTATAGTGCAATAGCTATACTCAATATAAGTATTCAGCATTGTTCACTTCATATATGGCTCTGGGATAAAAACTGTTCTCAAGTTTGTTTGTCTGAGATGGAAAGGACCTGAACCATCTGCCAGAAGGCAGTAGCTCAAACAGATGGTGTCCAGTGTGAAAAGGGTCTTTCAAGATTTTGACTGCCCTGCTGAGACAGTGAGAGCTGATTAGTGCCTACAATGAGGGCAGTGAGCAGCCAATGATTTTCTAGGCAGAATTAATAATCCTTTGAAAGGCTGTCTTGTATGCCTCTGAGCTGTTGGCATACCAAGTGGAAATGCAGTATGTCAGCAAACTTTCAATAAAACAGTGGTAAAATGACACCAGTAGCTTATCCTGCAGATTGTTTCCATTGTGCATTCTTGACTGCCTTCATGGTGTTTATGGACCAAGAGAGATCTGCTGCCACATATATACCTAGAAACTTGAAGGCAGAAACCCTTTCCACACAGCCTCCACTGACATACGTTGGGTTGTGATCTGTGTTGGGCCTCAGGAAATCTATTACGTGTTCCTTTGCTTTGGCAGAGTTCAGGGCAAGATTGTTCTCAAGTACACCATGCAGCCAATCTTTGAATTACTTCATCTCTGTACGCTGTCTTATCTCCTCCTGAAATAAGTCCAACCACCGTGGTGTTATCTGCATACGTAATGATGGTATTAGTAGCCTGACAGTGGAGGAAGTACAGGCCTAGCCTAACCATCTGAAGATGGTTAGTCCAAAAGTCTTTAATCCAAAGGCAGGTGTGTTAAAAGTTGAACTAAAGTCTACAAAAAGCATCCTCACATAGCTCCTCTGCTGCTCAAAATGACAGTGTGTAGTGTGTATGGCATTGGATATGGCATCTTCCGTAGACCTACTTGCTCTGTAAGCATAGTGGTATGTATCCAAGATAACAGGGAGACTGTCCTTGATGTGTCGCAGAACTAGTCGTTCAAAACACTTCATGATGACTGGAGTAAGTTCCACTGGGTGGTAGTCATTCAGACTACTGATGACAGATTTCTTTGGCAGTAGAATAATCCTAGTCGACTTCAGACAAGATGAAATAATAGAATTGGACAGAGACATGTTGAAGATATTTGTGAAGACCCCATACAGCTGGTCTGCACATTCTTTCAGCATCCATCACATCACTCCATCATGGCCAGCAGCCTTCCTTGGATTAACTGCTTTGAGTACATGTCTTGCATCATGTTCTTGTACTGTAAAGGTGTGGTTGTAGGAAGCTGGTATAGATGATACAAGACTGCTGTGGCCTATCCGCTGGCACCTAGGCATGACAGTCTCTACTATTTCCACCTCAACACGGGAAAATAAATAATTAAGTTCCTCTGCCATTGAGGCATCTCCATCACCAGTCATAGGTCTCATAGGTTCATAGCTCATAGGTTAGTACTAGGCTAATTGCCCTTTTGGGCCATTTGAAGCCTAGCCAGTTACCCCATGTGAGAATCAAACCCTGCACCTTGTGTCTTTAAGGTAAATACCTTAACCATTATGCCATCCTCCCACCCAGTTGATACTGGTTTTATGGTTGGTTATGTGCTGAATATCTTGCCATAGTCATCATGGATCCTTGTTGAAATGGTCCTCTATCTTCCTTTCATAGGCCTCTTTAGACTCTCTTACAACTTTCTTTAAGTTGGCTCTTGCCATGCTATAAAGGAAAGTTGTATTACGGTGCTGAGAAGAGATCTGACCACCTTTGTCATCCAGGGCTTCTGATTAGGATAAACATGAATGTGCTTGCTGACAGTGACAATATCAACACAGATTTTTATGTAGGAGAGTACTGCTGATATGTACTCTTCCAATTCTGATCCCCACAAATGTCCCAATCAGTTCTTTCAAAACAATCCTGTAACTGAGAGTGCACCTTTGGGACATATTTTAAAATTCTTTGTAATAATCTGTTTTTTTTTCCCTCCTAACATGAGTATATTCTAGAGTCAAAAGTATGGGCAAATGGTCTGATTGGCCTAGATGAGGAATCTGTTTCACCCCATAGCCCTCTATGACATCTAAGCAGGACTTGTCCAGTATATTTTTTTCCCTAGTTGCACATTTGATGTGTTGATGAATGAATGGTAATTGTTAAAAAAGAAAATATATGTACAGCGCAGCAAACTAATGACATTTTTATTTTCTATAAGTGTATCTTTATCCATGCCACTGTCAAAATTGTGCGAGTTTAATAAAGGTGTTTGAAAAAATAGGTCATAGGAGTGAAAGGTGTTAGGAGCAGGAAAAACACAGAGGATAACCTATCAGGATAGCACAATGAAATGTCTGGATGATGACAGAGGGTTGAGCAACATGATATCACTCAAGTGACATCTCAAGTGTGCTTTAATGACAGAGGTGTGGCCCAAAACATCTCTAGACTGGCAACAGCTGTCCAGAGATTAAAATTAAACAGTACTCCTTAATTTAGGGCTAAGACTGGATAGCATAAGCAATTTTTAAATAAGTTTATTTATTTATTTATATTTGTTGACCAGGAGTGTCCGACTGGACGTAGGTCCATTTTCAGTGGAGGCCCGGGGAGAAAAGCTCCACAGTTAAAATAAACAGACAGTAGTTACATTGGATTACATAGCGATTTACATAGCAATTACTTACAACATATTTACAGATGAAGAACATAGTACATCAGTAGACAACCAGAATCTTTATCTGTGAAGTACATAACAGACATTAACAAATGTTTCAAGAAGAAGTTCCTGCTGTATAATACGTACTGGCTTATGAGCATCTGAGCTTGCTATAATCAAGGTAGTTAGTGGAGTGGAAAGAAAAGTAGTGGCTGGATGGGGAGGGTGATATTAGAGTGGGAGTTGCAAGGGCATAGCCAGAAAAGTTCCTTAGCACAAGCCAAAAAATACACTGCAATATAGGACATTAATTTAGCAAAACTGGCTACTGAAACAGACAATGTAAGGGAAAAAAGTACAAAATCTTATCCCCCTAATATAGCCAAGTTCAGGAGGACAGCAGACAGCTGGTTCTATGACGGACATCTAACACAGAACTGATCAACAACTGTGACCAGAAAAGTGCGAGCTCGAACCCATATGTTAAAAAAAAACCTCACTAATTCATTTTAAAAGCACTTTACCCCCTTTACTCCTAGTGTAAGAGTCTGCACCCTAACATCCCTGCTATTGGACTACTAATTCTGAGGTTATTTTATCTCATAATAAATGGAACTTTCCAAGACAAAGCAGTCTCAAGCTCAGTATACGAATCACAGTACTTGTACTTCTGTGTCTGTCAGTTGGCACTGTCACATTTATGCCTGGCATCCCAGATCTCAGACAGCCAATATGCATCATCTCTCTAGGTATGAAATAGGAAAGTCAGGCAGAACAATTATAAAAATGTGCAATAATAAAATAAAAGTGTGTATTAAATGCAGCTTATCCATATTTGCCAGTTATTTCAGCATGAAGAATACAGTCTCTCAGTACATTTACTTCAATGCTCTTTATGGGGCTTTATCCATCTTTCAATAAACAGCAGAAAGCAAAAATGGTACGAGTAAGATACACTTACAGTTCTGCCACTTTACCCTTTACATTAACTGCAGTTAAATGAACTAAGGCTACTACATATGCTAAGATGGCAATGGCAGAAGTGTTGACTACAGATTCAATTACCAGTGGTCAGTCTTACAACTATTTCCAAAGATTAGTAATAGGAGTGTCATTAGTGCCAGGTCATCAGCCATAAAAAGGGCCCATCGCACAAGTATTAAAGAATGGACAGTCTTGATTAACTTCAGTGGATTGGGTATTCATTCATCTTCTTTTGTCTTATAAAGGTGAAGCCTGTATGGTTTATTCAATACTTAGGAAAGAGATAAACCTACTTTGTGACATAGAGGAATGAAGTCCTGACTAACTTAGATGATCTAAGAGTGATTCTACTCGAGTGTTCGAAAAAGTGGAGGTGGGGGTAGGAATTAGCATTTGACATCAACATGCACATCTGGGGGGTAAGTAGTTAAGTCTACTTCAGTGCTTTTACTACTGGAAAAATAGGTGCACAGCATGCTGTGTGTGGACTAAGGGCATGTGCTTGGCTCTGTCAAGCTATGCTTGTCAGGCAGTCTTCATGGAAACTGTGTGGGGACATGCACACCCATAAAGGAAAGCAGAGCAGGCCCTCACTTGCAAGACAATGCAGGTCATATGCCAGAGGGGATAACAAAGTAAATACAGCACATAAAGTATTTACATCACCACTTTAAGTAATCTTTTCTTGTTTACAAATACATTAACTGAACAACTAACAAGACAGATGGAAAGACAGAAAGAGACAGAGCAAGAGGAAAGAAAAGCAAGTATAAGGAAAGGAGGGTAATGCGAGGTAAAAATGGGAGGGTGAGGAAGTGGGAATAGATGATGACATGTTTGAGGTGATTAATGTAAGCTAGCTGTAAGGGCAAGAATTTGTAGATTGGTTTGAGTTTTGACAGCTTGGGACTGTTACCAGGTGATGTTATAGGAGAATGTGTTTCTTTGAACAGGTATCTGACTAGGTTCTTTCTGAATTTAGAGAAGGAATCTGGGTTTCTACATTCTATTAGCACCATTTCCTAAGTTTGTGGTACCTTTATGGAGAACCTGTGTTTGGTGGAGTGGAGTTTGTTCTGGGAAATTAAAGATTTATGGAGTTTTGTGATCTGAGATTACAGTTACGGTTTCTTTTGCTGAGTGTACTGGCAAACAGGAGGTATATTTTGTATTAATTTGTAAGTAGCAAAAAGCTTTAGAGAAGTGTACATCATTGTTTTGTATGCCTTTTAGCTTTTACTAGGGCTGCATAGTAGTGTGTTGTCTTGTGGGACATAAGATAATGAATGTAATTTGCTATGATTTGCAGGATGACAGCTTTTTTCTTTGATGTGCTAACTAAAATAGGCTGGCCATATTTGCGTTGTGAGAGTAAGACTCCCTCCCCTAGGGTAATTTTATTTATTTATTTACAGTTGATTTACCAGGATTGTCCATTGGGCCCGAAGTACCCGTTTTCAATGGAGTCCTGGGGAGAAAAGCTCCTGAATAAAGATACAAAATATTACAGAAGTTTACACATTAACACATTCAGTCAAATTAATACAAATTAATAAAAACAGTGGTAAAAAACTTTAACAGTGGTTGACAAAAAGGGAAATGTGTGTTCAAGACAAAAAACAGGGGAACAGGTGATTACAAGCAAAGAATCTTTGGTTATGCTATATAAGACTAGCATTCTTCCTTCTGAGGAAATAAAAGAGAGATTTTTTATTTTTTTTTTGCCCAGAATAATTGTAAGTTTTTGGAAGTTTTTATGTGGTACTGGAAATTTAGGGATTGGTCTAACCAAATGCCTAGACTTTTAAAGTTGAGTGTTGTTTCAATGTGGTATTTTTGGTTATATAGTACAGGCCAGTTCTGTGGAATTTTGGAGAATTTGCACTTTGTAAGAGAGATCATAGCTTTGCTTTTTTATAGAATTAATTTTAATTTGGTTATGCATTTCAAGTAATAGCAGAGTAAATGTAGTTATATTCCCTACCACTAACTGATTACAACTGGGCTATCCAGTGTAAACTAGTAACAAAGGAACTAACTTGCATTTGCATACTAATGTTTTGCATATTGTAATACTGTGGAGTTATATGCAGATCACACAGTCATCAAACTTAGGGCACATTAGCAAACAAACTAGTTAGTTTTGCAAGCTCACCAATGAATGACCTTTACCATGATTTGTTAAGGTCAGAACTGAAAGTAATACACTAGCATCATAAACTGGCAAACGAAAACCAAATCTGGATTAAAAAAATTGTGCTTCCTCTTTTATCCTGTTGTAAGCTTCTTGGTATTGTGGTATTACTTGGTGGGTCTAGATCCTGGGAAAGGCCCAGTGCTGTCCTTTCCAGTATTACTTAGTGGGGTCTACAACCTGGGAATGGCTGTCAAGCTTGTTTTATGTTCAAGCTGCATACAGCTGCACAAGGAATAGGTGCGACCGATGTGGAAAGTTCTGTTTCCAGACATGGGAAAGGCTGCAGATCAGCAGGCCAGAGCTACCCAGTTACTCTGCTTTTGTACTATTTAGCTGTATTAGATGCATTATACTGACAGAACAGGGAATTCAGCAGCATTTCACCAGAAGGTGTCAATGGACAACACAATGAACTGCTTTCAGCTTTGTTTCTAAACAGATGTTTAGTGGTCTTTCATGCTTAACCTTTCCTCTGAATCAGGTGTGGTGCACTATTTATAAAGGAAAGTTCAACTTAATCTGTTGCTACGTCTGTTACCAGATCTGTAACACATTACTTTACATTCATATTATGTATACTGGGAGGGACAGATTTTTCCAAAGCATTTCTAGACTATACAGTAATCTTTAAAATACTTATGTATCCATTTTATAATTACAAACAGCACACTGTATAAGACTGTTAGTCATAAACAGTTGGGGCTACTGACGTACCAGTAAAGAGAAAAAAAGCAGTGTCTGCTGATAATGCTAACTTTTTATGACAAACCATGCTGTCACGCCCACATTCTTTAATAGGAACATATTACTAGGAACATAGCATGAAAATCAAAAACCCTTAACAGCTGTAAAATTTTAGATTTTCATACTAAGTGCATTTTTACATGACGGCATTGGCAACCAGTCATAAATCATTATTTTGTCTGACCTAAGTGTATTCACAATCCAATAAAATAAAGAATCATGGAACCACTGACAGCAGCTGAAACATCAGAGAATATGCTCATGACTAAAACAATTCGTACACTTGACAGACTCCAGATACAGTATACCTCCTTCCATTTTTGTTACATAGCTTTGGTACAAGTTATATAATATACAGAAGTACTAACATTTGTTACAGCAAAAGTTAATATTTATATGCAGCTGCATAGAAAGACAAAAACACTTCAATGTTAAGACTAGCTCTAATGATGCCATAGTACTAAGATTTGTATATTAAATGGTAAAAAACAAACAAAAAAAAAAAACAAATCAAGTTTATGATATCAAAATTCAATAATTTAATAGCAGTAAATGATTACGGATAGCACCACTTGTAATGGCTTTACCCTGCTCTGTACACCATCTACTTAACACTTAACTCCACACCTATACTTTTACCCAAATTAACAGCTAAACTGCTCAATATCTACCTGTTATTGCAAGAGTATTCCAAAGAAAATGCTTAACCTCCACTGACCATGCATCTTCCATTCTAGGCCCAAACTATGAGACTATTTTATAAATTACATTAAAAGCTGCCATTCAGAAGAGGATTTCAGGATTAAACATTTAGAACACCTACAAAAGCAAACACTTGGTTTAAGCAAACATCAATAACTTATACATTACTTCTTGTTCTTAACTGACTTGCTCTAATTATGCTTAACCAAAGATACCTACCAAAAATGTAAAACTCATTTATATATATGTATATATACTCACTCCTGAAAGAACCATAAAACCAACATGGATACCACTGTATAACACCAAAAGCTGTTTTATTACTTTAGTTCTTTCATTTTTGTACATCAGTACAGAGGAGTGAGGTTTCCTTGGTCCTTTAGTGTTGTGGGCATTTTCCTAATTGTCCTTTTGGTTTCATGGTTCTTTCCAGTACTCAGGAGTGTTTGTTTTTTTTTGGTATTTTTTGACTGTGTCTTCTGGATTTTGGTTTTATAAAAATTCTACAACTTCTTGTCTCAGTTGTTCTATATGAATCGGTAAGTTGTAATTCATAAATCATGTTTTCATTGCATATATTCAGTGTGTGTAATCATTTTGCCATCATTGCTTCTGCCTTTTCTTTTTTCTTTTTACTGTATTTTCATCACAGACCTGTAAACTATGCTACTGGGCTGTGGTTGAATGGGCTCACTTGGGATCAGCCCAGTACAGTGATTAACTAAATGGCAAACTTCAGGCCACTAGACTCATGTCTTTACATTCTTGCCAAATATTCTCCCTGCACAAGAATCAAGTCATCAATCATATGTTAACTCAGATTGGCCACAATAAACTTTCTTTCTGGTTCATAATACTATTCTCCACTTTACAAGTCTGGTCTTTTGGTGGCTCTCCTTATGCATTCTGGAAAATTTTCTCTGAGTTTCCACCTATGATGGATCTGTGGCTGTTATCAGCACATCAGGTGTCTCCTTCCTCCATAAATAATTATTCCATATGATACTGTAGGTCACCTTAACTGAAATTATTTGACCTCTACAAAAATGGCTATCGTTCTCACTTGGGTTGGGTATGCAATGGATCAAATTATCATAGCTAGCATGATGTTATGTTTATTCATTCTTATTTGGGATATAAGTCTGGTCATCCATCACTGTTAGAGTATGGCCCTGATTATCCCTTCTTGTGGTATGCCACTGGTTATTCATTCTACAATGCGTCATCCATCAAGGCTAGCATACAGCTATGGTCATCCGTGCTTGTAGGGTATGATTTTAGTTAACTTTGCTTCCCAGGGTATGTAATTTCTCATCCTTTCTTCTCGAGATGCTGTTTCTGTCATTCATCATTGTTAGGGTACTGTCTTGGTCACCGATTCTTCTTGGGGTTTACAATCAGTCATCCATCATGGTTAGGGTGCAGTTATGGTCATCTATTCTTCTTGGGGGTAACTTTGTTTACCTGTCTTTCTTGGAGTATGCCACTTTCATCCTTCCTTTCTTTCCGGGGTACTGCACAAATCATCCATAATGGTCTGGGTGCAGCCTTGGTGACCAATTCCTCCTGGGGAACATCACTGATGATCTGGAGGCCTTTCAAAGTGTAAATGGTTTGCAAGATAGGCACTAAGTTTTAACATAACTAGACACAATGATTTTGACTGATATTCATCTTCATAAACCAATTTGTACATGACTTGTGTACATTACAGGTAATGCACTACAAATAATTTGGTCTGGCTACCACCTGCCAGTTCTATAACCCTATTCTAGCATGTGCTGGGCAGTACTAAAACTCCTGGTTGGTTTGTTATTCACATACTTAAACCACTTATTTCATACTTGTCAGCTTGCATCCAGATGTACTTTATTAATATTTATTTTATTTTGTTTACTGGGAAAAATCCAGTTGGACACAAGGCCCTTTTTCAGTGGAGACCGGAGGAGTAAAGCTCCATACACAGAGTTGAAGAACAACACATTGCACAATCACATTTTCACATTCCATGCTAAATACTAAAAGAATATATGTACATAATAGTAACACATAATACATTATACGTTTATACATATCAAGACATAGTAGTGCAAAATGTTCATAAAAACATTTAATACATATAAGGAATAGTAGTACATTGTAGAAGTATTTATGTCTGGGTGGGGACTTCAAATGCATTCTTACAAAGGAACAGCATTCATGATGCCATTTTAATAGTTCCATGTACATTCTGATATGCAAAACAAAATCTTGGGTGGTCATAGCTTAATAATCATTGCTAATGGCTTTGATGAACTTCTTAAATATTTGCACAACTGCGAAATAAACTATCATTAGAATAAAAAGGGCTCCAACTGCATGTTGAAAAACCATGAATTTAAGAAATACAAGAACTTAAGTGCAATTAAGGTAAAAAATACGAGAAGTCTTAAGCTGCTGTATCTTAACACTATTCCTTCTGCAAGGCACAGCAATCTCATATATGTAGCAGGGAATAAGAGTGCAGTCCCACCCTCACCCCCCATGTCTGACTGTAGGGAGCTTGCCCACTTCCAAAAATGCTATGAATGCATAGCAGTGGGTTTTGTACTTTTTGGTTATTTTATGTGAGACTCACTTAATTTTGAGTTTCGGGACTTGTAGTACAGAGCCTCAAACTTCTGACAGGGCACCGAGTTAAGGGTATCTGAGAATGTTGTGCAATTTAAGAACAGCATGGGTAAGTGGACAGAGGCTATGAGATTTAGAAGTAAGGTAAATGAGTCTGTATTCCTGGATGGCCTAGGAGCAAGAACACAAAACCGCTACAATTTAAGAAATTATGGGCAAATTTCTGGCTGGATGATAGAAGGATATGTGACATATTTATTTAT
This sequence comes from Protopterus annectens, assembly GCF_019279795.1. Classification (NCBI taxonomy): domain Eukaryota; kingdom Metazoa; phylum Chordata; order Ceratodontiformes; family Protopteridae; genus Protopterus; species Protopterus annectens. The sequence goes on from NC_056736.1 coordinate 677,723,217, forward strand.
TTCCTTCCTTCCATTTTTTTTTTTACTGGCATGGCACACTTGAGCAAAACTGCCGATGTTTGGCAAAGTCCTGGAAAATGCTCCTCCTGAACATTACAATGATATTACACATATCACTGTATAAGCCTGTAATATGCAAAATGTACAAGATAAAGTATAAATATATTGGTACAATATAACGTAGCATACACAATATACAATGTTAAAACATTACAGTTGCATTGTTCTGGATTTTGAATTCTTCACATGTCAACTACATATCAATACTCCTGTTATTCAGACAAGCCATTTCTTTTGTGCAGCAGTAGTCTTCCCAGGGGCAGTGGATTCCATATAAACATCCCTTGGCCACAGAGAAAGTGTGTTAACAACAATAATAAAAGTCTATGTGAATGAGCTTCATGGTGAAGAGAGACACTCTCAGTTTGGACTATTTGGCATCTATAAAGTTCTTGTTAAACCTCCCATTTACTTGCTCAAGGCCAGCTACCATATGAATCTACAAGCAAGGGATTTATTAGTTATGGCTGGCTGTGTAGTTTTCTGCCCAAGCCTGCACAGCATAGAAGTAAGTACCACTATGGATGTGCATAATACACCCCCTGAAATATATACTATTTCTTCTTTTTGTAGCCACAAATGCTGGGCACAATTTAGAGTCTTCTTTCTTAGGCTTTTATTTTACATCAGTCTCAAACACACTGGATAATACAGGATTCATTTCTTGAACACTCCTCCAATTCAACACGCACCACTGAAACAAAAAAATACAGTCCTGTTCTTGTCAAATGACAACAAGCGGACAATAACTTAGCGCTTTCATTCACTTTTAATTGTGAAGTTCTTCAGAAACAAAAACATGCCCTACCCAAGCTTCCTTTTATATCAAATAAAACAATTACTTCACAGGAAATCATATAACCAACTCAAAATCAACAATAGCTTGTACAAATTCGTATTTCAGTTAAAACATTAATAAAATCCATTGTAAATAATGGTAATAACTATGGATTCATAAAATACTCTTTAACTTGATTAATATTTATGTTTTAAAAAACATATTATGTTTATAGTCTCACTGAGACTGGGTGCACTATCTGCACCTAAATACAACTGCCAAAAAAAAAAAAGTTATGTACTCACCATAACGCTCCATTTGAGTAGGTAACTTCATTTGTCTGCAACCTGTGGGTATCGGATCCAATTCAGATCCGAGCCGGCAGCTTTCCAAGCTTACAGATCCGAGCTCCAAGCTCCTCCCCCTTACCAATAATACCCTGCTACCTCCTTGTAACCCTCAGATCGAGTTTGCCAGAGAAGGCAATAGACAGTTTCTATAACCTATTAACCCTTATCATTTTGCAAGGGTGATGACTGAACAAGATATACACAGGCTCCTAACTAGCAAACCATAGGTCCGGGGAAGGAGGGAGGGTCGGCTGCAGACAAATGAAGTTACCTACTCAGATGGAACATTATGGTGAGTACATAACTTCTTTATCTGAAGTAGTTAACTTCATTTTGTCTACAACCTGTGGGACAGAGTCCCCAGCTACCCGTAACTTGGGAGGCCCTTATGGAAGGATATTCCGGAGCACTGCAGAGCCAAAAGAAGTGCGTCCTCTGGATACGAGATCCAATTTATAGTATGAAATGAAGGTATGTGAAGAAGCCCAAGTTGCTGCTGCGCAAATGTCATCTAAAGAGACTCCTGACCAAAAGGCAGCAGAGGTAGCCATATATCGTGTAGAGTGGGCTCGCACTTTTAGGGGCTCAGGACGACCGGAACTTTTGTAGGCGAGGAGAATACATTGGGAGATCCACCTTGCTAATGTAACTTTAGTGACTGGCTTTCCCAAACATGATTTTGCAAAGGACACAAAAAGTTGGTCAGATTTTTTGATATCTGCAGTTCTGTTCAGGTAGAAACGTAGTTCTCTGTGAACATCCAAACAATGGAGTCTGTACTCTCCTTTATTCTGAAAATTTGGAAAGAAGACCAGTAGATTGATAGACTGATTGATATTGGCCTCTGAGGATACTTTGGGCAGGAAGGAGGGATTGGTCCTGAGGGAGACCCTGTCCTTATGAAAAATGATGTAAGGAGGTTTACAGTACAGAGCGTGAAGTTCAGAAATTCTCCTGGCGGAAGTAATGGCAATCAAGAAGATTGTCTTCCAAGATACATACTTTAATTCCACTGCGGCCGCCGGTTCAAATGGGGGCCCATTTAGAGCTTGAAGAACTATGGTAAGATCCCATTGAGGTACTGTATCTCTAATCGGGGGTCGTAACAAGAAGGCTCCTTTCATGAATGATTTACAGATCTTGGACGAAGCCAGAGGCCCTGAATTGTTACCTATGTGATAATGGGAGATAGCTGCCAGCTGTACTTTAATAGTGGACGCATTAGCTCCCTGCTGAAAGGTATGTGAAAGAAAGTCTAGAACTGCTGGGACGGGGGCCGTGAAAGGATCTAGATTCATCATCTCTGCCCAGACTGAAAAACGCTTCCATTTACTCTTGTAGATATTTCTGATGGATGGTTTGTGCGCGGCCAACAGGATGGCCTTAACAGAGGAGGATAATCCGGGAGTCCTAGCCATTAGGGGAACTGAATCAACCAAGCTGAGAGCTTGAGATGATCCAGGTTGGGGGTCTTGAGCCCCGGTGGATGGGAAATCAGATCCGGACTGGGATCTAGGATCCAGGGAGGATGTACTAGATGAGACCATAAGTAAGGAAACCAGGTCTGGCGAGGCCAGAATGGGGCTATGAGGATAAGTCTGCTCCCCAACCGATGAGCTTTCTGTAGGAACTTTGTTATCAAGGGAAGAAGGGGATAAGCATAGAGATGGCCAAGCATGAACTAGAGCGTCTCTGGGGGCTTCCCCTGGTGGGGGAATCAGAGCGAAGAACTCGCTGCATTTTGCGTGTGAAGGCAAAGCGAAGAGATCGCAGCAAGGTTGACCCCAGGTGAGGAATATCTGGTTCGCTACTGTTGGGTTCAGAGACCACTCATAAGGTGAGAGAACTGTTCGACTCAGCCTGTCTGCCAAGATGTTTGACCGACCCGGAATGTGCGTTGCTATGAGAAAGTGGTTGGTGGAGATCGCCCATTCCCACACTCTCATGGCCTCCCTGCAAAGAGGACAGGATCTGGTTCCCCCATGTTTGTTAATGTACCAGACTACAGACATGTTGTCTGACTGAATTGCAATCCTACCCGGAGGAAGAAGGTGATGGAGAGCCTGCAACGCCAAAAGCACCGCCCTCATCTCCAGTACATTGATATGCAGTGAGGTCTCTGTGGGAGTCCACGTGCCTTGGACAGCTAGGCCCCTGTAATGCCCCCCCCCACCCGAGGAGAGATGCGTCCGTGGTCACCATGACTTGTGGGGGAGGTAGGACAAAATGGTGTCCTTCCGAAGGTCTGTGGAATGAAGCCACCAGAGGAGCGACTCCTTGCACACCCTGCTGAGAGGAATAGGGGTAGATAGGGGTTGAAAAAGAATAGACCATTGCACTTGGAGTCCACTGAAGGATTCTCATCTTTAGACGGGCGAACACAGATAGAGTAATGGCAGCCGCCATGGATCCCAGGGCCCTCAGGACCAATATGGCCGGTGGTGCGGGGGACTGTAAGATGTCCAAGATTTGGAGGTAAAGACTGTGTAGCCTGTCAGTGGTCAAGAAAATTCTGGATTGTGTTGTGTCTATCCTGGCCCCTATGAAATCCAAAATTTGAGTGGGTTGCAGGGATGATTTCCTGAGGTTGATCGAGATCCCTAGTTGTTGAGCTAGCTGTAATAGGTAATCTCTGTTTGAGCAAAGTTGATGTCTGGTGGGGGCGATAAGGAGCTAGTCGTCGAGGTACGGGAAGACCTGTATGCCCTGAAGTCTCAGGTGGGCCGCTACTACTGCCATGACCTTGGTAAACACCCTGGGGGCTGTGGTGAGACCAAAGGGTAGGACCCTGAATTGGTTCCTAGCCGAAAGCGGAGAAATCTCCTGGATCGTCTGTCCATAAGAATGTGGTAGTACGCGTCTTGGAGGTCTATTGAGCACATCCAGTCATTCTCCTATAACAGTGGGAGGATAGAATGAATAGTGTCCATCCGGAATTTCTCTTTGGGTACTGACAGGTACTGACAGGTTCAGTGTTGATAGGCTGAGTATGGGTCTTAGGTCCCCCATCATTATTGGCACCAAAAAGAACCTGGAGTAGAACCCTAATCCAGACTGCCCTGGGGGGATGGGCTGGACTGCTCTTTTTCTTAGCAGCTTTTGAATTTCTATAGCTGCTGCATCCCTCTGAGTGGGTGGGACATCGGGGATTCCTCGTGATTGAGGAGGGTAGGTTAAGAAGGGGACTGAATATCCTCTGGTTACAATTCGGAGCACCCAGCGATCTGTGTTGATGGACTCCCATTTGGCTAGATGTTCCGAGAAGCACCCCCCGACTGCCTCCAGAGAAGGGCAGTTGGGCAACCCCTCAGGGCTGCTGCACGGGTCAGTCCGAGAAAGGTTCTCTCGACCCAAAGTTCTTCGGGCCCCCTCTGCCTCTGGGCCGGCGTCCACCTTGTCCTCCTCTGCCTCTGAAGGACGAGGTCTCCGGAGCGAAACGGGGTTGTTAAGTCTTCCGGAACCACATCTTCTTCTGTCCCTTTTGGTTCCTGGAATAGGACCTCTGGGGAGCAGAGAAGCGGATCCCAAGGCAGACAACGTCTTCCTGTTTTTCTCACTCTGGAGAAGCGTGTCGCATTCGGTCTTGCCAAATGTTGAACCGTCATAAGGGGCGTTTGCAAAGGACACCTTAAAGGGTTCCGCAAAGTCGCAAAGACGGAGCCAGGCCTGTCTTCATAAGACGACGCCCATTCCGCTAGCCCTAGCCGCTCCTTCCGTGGCATGGGAGAGGAGCCGCATGGATGTGTTTGTGATCGACTTGAGAGTGGCCATTCGGGACGAGAATGTACGCTTGTCCTCAGCCGACATGGACTCTGGGGGTGATCCAGCGTACTCCTTAATCAGGTCCCACTGGAGTCGAATAACATATGCCATGTAATTCAGAGACCTTACCGAGAAGGTCGCTGAAGAGATCATCTGCTTTCCCAAATGGTCCATCATCCGAGAATCCTTATCTGGAGGATGCACCGAGGAACTCTCCTGTCCTTGTTCCTTCTTGGTGGCTGCCGCCACCACCATAGCATCCACAGGGGCACCCTTACTCCAACAAGCCTTGTCTGAGGGGGGCTCAGTATTTTGTCGGGATGTTTGGGGATCGGCTCCACAGTGTCCGGCTCCTTCCACGCTCTGGTAGTAATAAGATCTACCAGGGGGTCGGCGGGGTGGACACCCAAGAGGTAGATGGGCCTGCGTCAAACACCTCCAGAAACACGGACTCGTCCGAGGAAGGCTTTTGAGCGGACTACCCTCCCCTAATGCGTGACATTTCCATGATGTCTCCAAAGGAGACGTCTTCGGGGGGTGATCTTGGGGAGCCTTCCCCTTCCTCCAGGTCTGTGTCTTCCGTGAGGGACTCAGGTGAGTCCAAGTGCCTCCTCTCGACATCTGCTTGTGAGGCACCTCCTTGGGGGGCTGTCTGAAGAGGCCTCACCAGCGATGTCCTGTTACTCCAAGGGAACCATCTGGGACGTAAGCGCAGGCTGTCCCTGGGGTCGGATGATGGAGGATAGGCTCAATTGCGTGGGAGCGACGGGTTGGTCCGGAGCAAGAACCGGGGGTCTCAAGTCCCTCAAGAGGACCTTCTCCACTACGTCGAATGCTGATGTTGAACTGCTCTCCCTTGGATCTGAGAGCAGTTCCCTCGGCTCCGACGTACGGATCGGAGCCAAAGGCAACCTGATCGGATCCGAAAGGGTAGTGTGACCCGACTTGGATGGGGCCGAAGTTCCACTAGCCCCTCCGGAGCCGCCACCCACCCCACAGCTCCGAGAGCTCGGATCCGACAAGAATCCTGGATCTGATAGACCCAAGGGCATGGTCGGCGCCGAAGGCGGAAACGCTGTCAGCACCGGCCCCACCCTGGCTCCGAAGCTAGCCAGATTCGACAGCTCCGAGACCCGAAAGCGGGTCGAGAAGGAGCAATAGGGACAAAAAAGGATGTTGAGCTCCCCCCCAGAGGGGGGGGGGCACGAGCACTCCCATCAGCATTTGAGCCTGCAAAAATCGACGCATCATCAGATCCATATCTGCATCCGACAAACTCCTTGTACACCTACTAGAGGCCACTGAAGGTGGCCGGGAAGGTCGCCTTGATGACCTAGAAGGTGACCAAGTCTCCTCCTCTGGTTCCAGGGAGAAACGAGGGGATCAGAGCTGAGAGGGGGTAGACTTGGAGACCTTCAAGGGAGAAGCAGTAACTTTAGGTGGCGGAGCCGAGGAAGTCGATTCTGACTGCCTTTTATGGCTTCGGTTTTTCTCCTTTTCTCTCTCCCTGTCTCTCCTATCCTTTTTTCTGCCTTCCCTTTCCTCCTGGGCCAAAGAGGGAGGGTGAGTCCCGGCCAGGGGATCGGGAGCGGCAGGTGGAGCAGCCGTAGTAACGGCTGGCACCACAGCAGAAGCTGAAGAATCTGGTGGCAGAAGGCCCCCCTAAAATAAGCTTGGCCTTTCTGTCTTTTAATGCCCTGGGATTAAAGGCTGCACAAATAGTGCAGCCTGTGGAAAGGTGTTCCACACCCAGGCATAACACACACTGAGTGAGTGTGGCCATCCGCTGGGGACAGCTTATGACCACACTCGGTGCATTTAGAAAAAATGGCCTTGGGGCCTTCGGCCATTGTAAAAGAAAAGATGGAACAGCACACGCCTTCACACACTCTGGTTGGGGGAGGGGAACTAGCTGACTAAACAATTAAATAAACCATAGCTAAAGAAAACAGGAACCACTATGATAACTAGCTGGGGTTCACACACACACAAGGGAATATAGAGAAAAAATTAAAGATATTAGAAATCTAATGTTAAACTACTCACAAACCACTCAAAGCTCATTCGGAGAAGTTATCTTAGCCGCGGCAAACAAGATCTGGGGGTTAAAAGGAGGTAGCAGGGTATTATGGGTAAGGGGAGGAGCTTGGAGCTCGGATCTGTTAGCTTGGAAAGCTGCCGGCTCGGATCTGAATCGGATCCAATACCCACAGGTTGTAGACCAAATTAAGTTAACTACTTCAGATGCCTCTTTACACTCTAATGTATTGTTTGTGTCTCCATTTAAAGGTTCTTTATCCAACTTTTCTAACACACAGAATTCAAACTTTTTGAAATCTGTACATATAGCTGCATGTCTAGCTAATGAATTAGTTCTATCTTTCTTCTTGATAGCCAAATTATGTTCGTATATTCTTCGTTTTAAATTTCTTATTGTCTTTTCTATATAATAACTTTCACAGGACAAACATGTTGCTATGTAAACTACCTGTTCACTATTACAATTGTAACAGTCTTTTGCCCAGAAAGTGATGTCGTAATAAAGGAGGGTGACAAATGAAGAATTTGTTGTGAACCTACATTGTTTACAGTTGCGACATGCATAAGTACCTTTTTTGTTACTTCTTAACATGACTGAACTGACATTGTCTTTATTTCCTGATTCTAACATAGATTTGATATAGACTATTTTCTTATATGTAAATCTAGGTTTAAATCCTAATCTGGCCACTAAATCTTTGTTACCTAGAATGATTTTCCAATTGTTCTCTATGATACTTTCGATGTACCACATTTCACTGACTATTGGAAGTGGGAAGGCTATCATATAGTCCTTAATGACAATGTGTTTTGACTCTGTAGTGTCTTTCGACTTCATATGATGTGTAGATCCTACTAAAATATCTGTAGAATTTAAAATAAGAAATGCAACCCCACTTCTCAAAAGCAATACTTCCTTTTCTATCTTTTTTAACCAGTTTGTGTCATAGCCTCTAGAAACAAAAAGGCCCCTTAGGAACTGAACTTCTTTAAATGTATTGTCATCTGATGTCAGCCTACTTAAACGGATAATCTGCTCTTTGACTACCCCCTTCTTTATGTGTTGTGGGTGTGCACTGTCCCTATGCAAATATTGGTTGGCAAACACTGGTTTCCTATAGATTTTACTTACAATTTTTTGTTTTCTTTATCAATTTGAATGTTTCAGTCCAAGTAATTTATAGATTCACCGAAACCACTTATTTTGAATTTTAGAAATTCTGTCGTTGTATTTAAATCCTGTGTCAAATTGATGAATTCCTCTTGGTTTCCTCTCCAAATGAAAAACAAATAGTCTATAAACCTATAATAAATTTGTACTTAATCAAAACTTGGATGTTGTTCAAGAAATTTACATTCCCAGTTTGCCATAACCAAGTTTGCAAAGGACGGTGCAACCCTTGCCCCCAAGGCTACACCAGATACCTGTTTATAAAGTTCCTTGTTGAATTTAAAATAATTCATAAATAATAATCCAGTAATTCATAGCCTGGAATCAAACTTGGTAGTACTGTATGACACCTGCTAGCAGCTCATACTAAATTCACAGTGCATATTGCAAGATAACTTTAAAAATCAGAGATGGTTAGAAAGGACTGGGAAGAGAGACTGGATAAGCAATTAACAAAGAAACAATGAGGGTATATGTATGACTTCCAAACATGCAACAAAGTCAAGAAGATTTTGGATCTTTGCACAGAAGTGTTCACATAGGTATGTTTATGACCCAAGCAGACTCCAAATAATTTTTACTCAGGTGGATTGCAAATGAAGGTGAGATGGGGAAGAAACAGGTAATTGGAAAGAAATTTTTTTGGGAGTGTAACGAGTTGGCAGACTTTAAAAATTCCCCTGCAGACTACTCTATCAGAAATACTGGGTGAGCAAATTGGTGTAACTAAGGAAATTATTTTTTTGAGTTATGATACAGGGTCGGAACTGCTTAACTGTAACAAAGCAGGGTCGGAACTGCTTAACTGTAACAAAAAAAATTTACTCTTGTTTCCTGCCTTTCCTGTAACTAGTCTAGTCCAGATACAGATTTGCTATATCCAGAACTGTTTGTAAGCTTCTGAGCCCCCGAAGCCCGTCTGTGCTGGAGGGAAGCCTGCTAGCTTATCAGTGAGAGTGGTAATCACTAGACAACCCTATCTACCATATAAGGAGTGGTTTCCGGCCCAGAAATTGTAGTTATTGGCGGTTTGGGCAGTTTTTCCATCTCTCTCAACTTCCTGACTTAAAAGCCCACATTTGCACTTGCCCCCTCCTGTAAGTAGGCTAGTCCAGATACAGATTTGCTGTATCTAGGACTATTTGTAAGCTCCTGAGCCCCCCAAGCCTTCCTGTGTTGGAGGGAAGCCTTCTAGCTTATCAGTGGGAGTAATAAGGACTAGGTAACCCATCTACCACATAAGGAGTGGTTCTGTCCCAGATATCGTAGTTATTGGCCGTTTTTCCATCTCTCTCAACTTTCTGATTTAAAAGCCCGCATTTGGTTCATAGGTTGGTACTAGGCTATCAGCCCTAGGGCCTATACAAGCCTAGCCATAACAATTTTGGTTATTTCTTCCCACAGAATTTACTTCCCTGGACCCCTGTCTAGCAAGGCGACTGACGTGATTCCTGGGGTGAATTTCCTATCTGCCATCCAATCATCAAGGCTCCTTTTGAAGAGTGCCGAAGAGGTTCTCTGCTTGACATGTATGGGCAGTCTATTCCAGAGTCTGGGGAGTCTGGGTCAGGAACCTATCCCTCCGGCATGTTTTGTTCATTGTGATGACAAGGTTTAGACCCCTGGAATGTGTCTCTCTGAGGGATTGGGATTTCTTTAAGTGTAGTATGTCCAACAGCTCTGGGCTTGATATGGCCTTGTATGTTAAGCAGAGATCGCCTTTGAGTAGACTATATAGGTGGGTTTTTTTTAGACGGTCAGCATAGTGAACTATTTGCACTTGTTTCCCCCTTTTCCTGTAACTAGTCTAGTCCAGATACAGATTTGCTGTATCCAGGACTGTTTGTAAGCTCCTGAGGCCCCAAAGCCTTTCTGTGTTGGAGGGAGGCCTGCTAGCTTTATCAGTGGGAGTGGTAAGCACTAGGTAACCTATCTACCACATAAAGAGTGGTTTCTGGCCCAGAAATTGTAGTTATTGGCTGTTTAGGCAATTTTTCCATCTCTCTCAACTTTCTGATTTAAAAGCCCGCATTTGCACTTGTTTCTTTCCTGTAACTAATCTATTTCAGATACAGATTCTTAGTTTTAGCACTTGAATTTGCATATTCATGCTCGGCACTTGTTCAGAACGTGCTGTACGCACTAAATAAACTACAAATTACTACAGCACTTAATCTTCCTCATTGGAAAACAGTTTTTGTACTTACTTTCCTCACTTGCTTAGAGAAAAACAACTCTTGTACTCGCTTTCCTCACTTGTCTAGAGGAAAATAGTTTTTTATTCAGGCATGTCCAAGGGTCAGCTCCCAGTGTTCACTCCTGTCTATCTGATGAATCTGGGCATCTTGGGGCAATGTAGCAATTGCCTCGTACACAGACAGCCCTCTTCTCCTACCACCCAACACTACAACCTGTGAGAGATGCACTTATCTAGCCAAACTGGACGTAAAGCTCTCGCCAACCAAGACTGAACTTGACAGTCAAGAGGAGAAGGTAAACACTTACACCACACCACACTCATCACACAGTCCCACTAAACCTACACCACCAAAATCAACACATAGAAATACAAAAAACATTAGAGGAGGCTCTCAATAATAATCTGCTCAAGCAACAGAGACTTCCAAAGCAGAAACACAAGCAGCCTCCACCCCCCCAACAAAACCCAAATGACACATAGCCCACAGACTCAGTGTGCCACTCAACCACAGCCCATAAGGCAAAACAACGTACCCAGCACACTAGTCACAGGTGACTCTATAGTCAGGCACACTGATGTCCCACTCACCAGGCTAAACAAGGAGAATGTTACAGTCAGCTGCCAGTCGGGTGTTAGGATGCGCCACACAACCAATGCACTCAGGTCAATCCACAACAAGAAAAATATGACTCTGTCATTGTCCATGTTGGTGTGAATGATCCGAGATGTACCTCCCTGGACTACATGAAAAGAGACATGGAAGAGCTCTCCGATCTTGTAGCTCAGGCAGGTATGACCCTAGCCTTGAGTAGCATCCTGCCATCACCTAGAATGATACCGCAGTACAAGGACAAAATGATTGACTTCAAAAATTGTCTAAGCTTCTGGTGTCATTCTAAGGGGATCCAGTATCTGTCTGTCTGGGATGACATGGTCGACAGACCACGATGCTTTGCCAGAGATGGCCTGCACCTGTCACCCCTGGGATTCCGGATATTGGCTAAGGCCCTTGCCGCCCTATAGTGCCTTTTTTAGGCAAGGTTCAAATGACAAACTCACCACTCTAACAGGAACACGCAAGCAAAAACTGAGGGTAATTCTACTCAATGCTAGAAATCTAAATCTCAAAATGCACTCCCTCGAGGCACTCCTTAAAATGGAGAACATCGATATCTATGCAGTGATTGAGACCTGGTTCAAGGCTCCAAAGAGCATCCCTGCATTACCAGGCTATAACTCATACCACACTTTTCGGCCATCTAACCTGGACCGGAACACTAAAGGCGGAGGTGTGTCCATATTCATTAAGGATATCCACACTTCCAGGCTAGTTGCTCAGCATAATGCATCCAAGGTTATATAAGTGCAACTAACTCTGGGCAAAACCGCAATCCAAACTGTAGCTTGCAACAGATCCCCCACCATGCACAAGGATTCCCACTCCTCTTTTCTTGATATACTGGAAAATATTAGGGTTCAACCAAACACCCTAATAATGGTCAATTTCAACTACCTCACCATTAACTGGGAAAACTACTCATGTACCAACTCCTTTGCTCAACGCTTTCTGGAATTCAAAAATTCCAATGCCCTGGATCAACTTATCCACACCCCCACCAGGGGCAACAATATCCTAGACCTAGTCATTAACAACATGAATGATCGGTGTTCCACACCTTAAGTCAACTCCTCGATGGTCAGATCAGACCATAAGCTAATCACCCAAGATATCCACCTCCCACCCCCACACCCCATTAAGGAAAACATGGTAAAAAATTTCTCCAAAGCCAGTTTCATGCTTCTTAAGACAGAAGTGGAGAACTTCATGACACCCATGCAGATGGACAATACAGTTATGACTGCTGAATTCTACACAAATGCCCTCTATAAGCACTTACACGATTGCATGGCTCGTGCTATCCCAAACAGAACCAAGACGCTATCCTCCAAAAAAGGAAGCCAATCTGGTGGTCCCCTGCCATAAACAAACTCTACAACAGAAGGAAGAAACTGTTGCAAAAGAGAGTAAAATCCCATGAGTGGAGGAGCTCCCTGGTCAGCCTCAGTAAGAAGGTGATATCCCTTATAAGATCTTCCAAAGCTAGCTACGAAAACAAAATTGCCACTGATTCTAGAGACAATTACAAAGCATTCTATAGCTATGTCAATAGTATCAATGGCATCACCCAGATCTCTGAGTTATAGCACGACAGCACAAAAATTACAGAGCCAACTGATATTGCCAACATCCTGGCAGATGGGTTTAGTGCTAAGTTTACCCCCCTCTCACCCCTAAAGGGCCCATATCTATATAGGAAGACAGCAGAGTCCCTGTAATCACAACTAAGCAGGTAAAAGCTGCACTCTCTAAAGCCAAAAACACAGCATCCATGGGACCTGATAACATCCCAGGCTGCATTTTACACGAACTTCAGAACGAACTGGCTCCGCAACTAAGCACCATGTTCAATCATAGCTTCACATCAGGCTTTGTGTTCACTGAATGGCGCACAGCAACCGTTATCCCACTCCACAAAGGGAGAGCCACCAATGATATGGGAACTATCGCCTTATTGGCCTGACGAGCCTGGTCTGTAAGGCCATGGAACGTATCATCATGAAACTCCTAAACAAAGACATTGGCAACCTCCAAACTCTGGACCCCACCCAGTTCGGGTTTGTGAAAAGCAGATAATGCCTGGTGAACCTGAACGACTTCTTTGAGGCAGTCACCAAAGCCGTAGACAAGGGTAAGGTGGTTCACACAGCCTACCTTGACCTCGCCAAGGTATTTGACACCATCCCCCATCCTGGAATTATAGCTAAACTCACTAAACTAGGTATAAATCCCTAAGTCACAAAATGGGTTGCCAACTGGCTCACTGACAGAACCCACACTATAAAAGTTGCAGACTCCAAATGTGACTTCAAACCAGTGACAAGTGGAGTACCACAGGGTTCAGTCTTGGGACCTCTCCTGTTTGATACCTACTTCTCTGAAGTACAGACTAACAATGAAGGCCTTTGGCTAACGAAGTTCGCACATGACTGCAAACTAGGAGCCATAGTCAAGTCCCCAAATGATGATGACATCCTACAGAAAGGCCTCACTGAGACAGATGCCTGGTGTCAGAGCCATGGCCTCAAGCTCAATGCCAAAAAGTGCATTGTCATAACCTTTGGTAAAAACTCTGTACCCATGAACTACCACACAGGCGGCAGTCTACTTAACGCCTAATGTGTGATAACAGACCTTGGGACCAAGGCGGACAGTAGCCTCTCCTTTGATAAACACATCGCCACATTAGTCACGAAATCCTTCTACTAGGCACACCTCCTCACAAAAGGGTTCTCATCCAGAAAAAAAGAGGTCATTGTTCCCCTCTACTCGACACTCATTTGACCCATTATAGAGTACAATGCCCCTTTTGGAATGCATCTCACAAGATATCTGCAGCAGCTGGAAAGGCCACAGATGTACCTCAGAAAGAGGATTATTGGCCTCAAACAGATGCCCTACACTGACAGATTAAAAAATCCCCAGCTTTACTCCGTCGCATATTGCCTACTCCGAGGTGATCTCTACCTAACATATAAAGCTATGTCAAACCCAGAGCTGTTGGAAATGCTCCACCTAAAGAAATCCCAATCCCTCTGAGCTACATGCTCTAGGGACCTAAACCTTGTCACCACAATAAACAGGACATGCTGGAGGGATAGATTCCTGTCCCAGAGAATTCCCATACTCTGTACAAGCTACCCATCTATGTCAAGCAAGGTCCCTCATTAGCACTCTTCAAGAAAAATCTTGATGAGTGGATGGGAAATAGGAAATACACCCCGGGGATCACTTCTGTGGCTCTGCTCGACAGGGGCACAGGAAAACAACTTCCTTGGGTGGTGTAAGCCAAGGTACCTTGTTGGCTAGGCTTACGTAGGCCCTTGGGCCGATAGCCTAGTACCAACCTATAAGGCCTTCTTGAGTCTAATTATGGTGCCTGCCAAAAAAGCGCTCACTAGAAAATGGAAATCAAAGTCTAAACCAAATGTACCAGAAATAATGAATATAGTAACAGAGATAAAACAACTTAAAATGTGATCTTTAGTAAAGGGTAGGAACAACTTACATCCAAAACATGGTAATTTCAGGAAAAATATATGCAGAATAATGTTTTGGAGGACGAATGAACTTTAAAAGAAAACAGGATTTGTAATGTTTGACTGACAATGACTGGATACATTATAAGTGATGTATGTCTGCAACTAAAAATACGCCAATATCTTTTTTTTCTCATTTATATAAATATATGATTGCCTATGTCATGTCATAAGTGATAATTTAATAAAGATGTTTCTTGTTTAAAATAAATAAATGCTTAGAAGAAAACTAGAAGTTATGTACTCACCACAGCGTTCGATGTATGTGGTCCATCTCGCCTCACATTCTTACTCACGGGTTCGGAGCAGAGCATCGGCTCCGACTCGGCCAACCTAATTTTTCTAGCACGAAGTCTCTAATTGGCTGGGCTAACCTGGTATCCCATGTTGCACTGCTCCATAGCCCCAGATCTAGTTTTCAGCAATCCACAGTCACACCCCATGCACAACCACAGTCCAGGAAGGTAGAACACTATCCAGGGTAGTAAGAAAAACAACCAACATTGAAAGGTACTCAAGACCAAATGTCACCTCCAAATCCTCCAGGAGGGGGGAAGGTGGGAGGGTACGTAAGAATGTGAAGCAAGATGGACCACATACATCGAACGTTATGGTGAGTACATAACTTCTAGATGTTATGCGGTCCAATCTTGCCTACATTCTTACTCACGGGACAGCATCCCCAGCACCTCTATCCTGGGAGGCTCAAAGGAAGATACTCCTGAGAACTGTGGAACCAAAGGAAGTCCGGCCCCTAGAAGCCACATCTAATTTGTAATGAGTAATAAAAGTGTGAGAAGAAGCCCACATGGCGCAGCACAAATATCATCCAAAGATAGCCTGGAATGGTAAGCTACTGAAGTGGAAACAACCCTGATAGAGTGAGCCTTGACGGGGAATGGTAAACTTCTGTCTGCTGACGCATAGATATAGGAAATGCAATCAGAAATCCATCTGGAAATTGTAACCTCAGAAATTGGGGAACCTGTTTTATTTTCTGTAAAGGACACAAACAGTTGGTCAGATTTCTGGAGTTGTTTTGTCCTGTATAGGTAGAATTGTAGCTGCCTGTGCACGTCCAACTGATGAAATCTGAACTCTGCCTTGTTGGAAAATTGAGGGAAAAAAAACTGGCAGCTCAATAGACTGATTTAGAGATTAACAGTAGATGTAACTTTAGGAAGAAAGGACGGATTAGGTCTCAAGGAAACCCTGTCCTTGAAATATTAAATATGGGGCTTTGATGGACAGAGCTTGAATCTCCAACACCCGTCTGGCTGATGTGATAGCTATTAAGAAGGCACTCTTCCAAGACAGAAATTTTAATTCACAGGTAGCAGCTGGCTCGAAAGGTGGGGAAGTCAGGGCTTGCATGACAAAGTTTAAATCCCATGGCATGATGGGTTCTGACACAGGAAGCCACAGTAACAAGGTGCCCCTCAAAAAGGCCTTACAGAGTTTATGAGCCATAAGAGAAGGTTCGTAAGAGGTATGAAAATTAGAAATAGTGGCCAGCTGGACCTTGATGGTTGATGGTCACAGGAGCAGAACCCTGCTGAAACAGCATGGATAAAAAATCCAAAACAGCAGGAATAGGGGCTGTGTAAGGGTCCAGTCCCTGGGCATGAGTCCAAATAGAAAATCTTTTCCACTTGCTGGAATAAATTTTCCTGGTGGAAGATTAATGAGAAGAGGATAAAATGTGTACTACCTCAGGTGAAAAACGATGAAGTCTGACTAAGGATGGAAGTGGAGTAGTCAACCTGAGGGTCCGCAGGGAGGAATGGGACTGTCCCGACATGTGTGTCAGTAGGTCTGGTGCTGGTTCCAGAATCCAAGGACTATCCACGGCGTACTGATGAAGAAAGGAGAACCAGACTTGGCGAGGCCAGTGTGGGGCAATTAGAATCATCTTGCTTCCCAAGGATATGGCTTTCTGAATCACTCTTGGTAACAGAGGAAACAGAGGGAAAGCACAGAGCAGACCGGGGGGCCAATCGTGGACTAGAGCGTCCCTGGGTGACTCCCCCTGTGGGGGGAATCAGTGTTTAATAGTTGCTGCACTTGGCATTGAGGGGATTGGCGAAAAGATCGCAGCAAGGCTGACCCCACCTGCTGAAAATCTGTTCCGCAACATGGCGGTTCAGGGACCACTCGTAAGGCATCAGAATAGCTCTGCTCAGCCTGTCTGCTATCACATTGGCCTTCCCCGGAATGTGGGTTGCCACTAGGAACCATTGGGAAGACACTGCCCATTGCCACACTCGCATAGCCTCTCTGAACAGGGGATAAGATCTGGTTCCCCCTTGCTTGTTCAGGTACCACACAACGGACATGTTGTCTGAGTGAATTGCAATCGTTCCCAGAGGGAGAGAGCTCTGAAGTGCTCGCAACGCCAGTAACACTGCTCTCATCTCGAAGACATTGATATGCAGATGTACCTCGTGATCTTGCCACGTGCCTTGGACCGTTCTGCCAAGATAATGCCCCCCCCACCCCATCTGGGAGGCGTCTGTGGTCACCGTGGCAACAGGTGACATAGGAACAAATGGTTTCCCTTCGTCCAGGTTGGTGGAGCGCAGCCACCAATGGAGGTCCTGTTTGCACCGTGAGTAGGATCAAGTGGGACAGGGGTAATTCCTGAATGGAACATTAGGCAAAGAGGAGCCACTGCAGAAGCCTCATGTATAGTCTGGCTAGAGGCACTAACACAATGGTGGGTGACATGGATCCTAGGAGCTGTAGAACCCATCTGGCCTGAACTTTCTTGAGGGGTAACAATGTGTGAACCTGACTCTGCAACACTCCTATCCTTTCTTGGGGCAGGAACACCCGCATTAGAACGGTGTCTAGCTCTGCGCCTATAAATGTGACACACTGTGAGGGCAGCAAGGCAGACTTTCCCCAGTTCAAGGTAATTCCTAGTCGATGACAAAGGGCAATGATCGTTTCCCTGGCCTGAATGAGAAGATGCCTGGTGGGGGCGGTGAGGAGCCAGTCGTCCAGGTATGGAAACACTTGGAATCCTTGATTTCTCAGGTGAGCTATCACCACTGACAAACACTTGGTGAACACCCTGGGGGCTGTGGTGAGACCAAAGGGCAGGGCACGAAACTGAAAATGACTGGCTCCCAGCCGGACGTGTAAGTGACTCCTGGATGCCCTGTCCATTTTGATATGGTAGTAAGCATCCTTGAGATCGATGGAGCACATCCATACTTCTTTTCCCAGTAACGGAAAAATAGACTGGAGGGTGACCATTCGGAACTTGGACTTTAGAACGTATTGATTCAGTTGGCTGAGATCCAGGATGGGTCTCAGGTCCCCTGTTTTTTTCAGCACCAAAAACAGTCTTGAGTAAGTCCCTAATCCGATCTGGTCTGAGGGGACAGGCTGGATGACTCCTTTTTCTAGCAACTTTGAAATTTCTAGTGTTGCAGGATTCCTTTGACTGGGTGGAATGTCCGGGATTCCCTTGGCTGGAGGTGGGTCTGATAGCAAGGGGATGGTATAACCTCGGGTAACTATTCGAAGCACCCATCGATCCTGAGTTATACTTGCCCAGGCTTCCGAGTGCAATGAAATGTGACCCCCAACTGGCTCTGGAATAGCAGTCGGGCAACACATCAGGAACGATGATAGGAAGACCCGTGAAAGGAATCATGGTCTCCCGAATTGTGGGGGCCTCCTCTTCCCCTGGGGCAGCGTCTTCCAGAATAGCCTCCCCCTCCTCTGCCTCTGGAGGGGGACTCACCTTGAGCGGCAGGGAAAGACGTCTGTGACTTTTTGAACCATATCTTCCCTCCTCTCTGAGCCTTGGGGTAAGGCCTAGAAGGGAGGGAAAAATGGACCCCTACGGCAGACAGGGTCTTTCCCTCTTGCTCGCATCTGGTGAGAGTGTCTTTCACTTTGGTCCCAAAGAGTGAGGACCCATCAAAGGGGGCGTCAGTGAAAGAAGACTTGAAGGCCTCCGCGAAATGACACTGGCGCATCCAGGCTTGCCTCCTAAGGGCTACACCTGAACTAGCTGCCCTACTCGCCCCTTCGGCTGCATAAGATATGAGCCTCATGGACGAGTTGACAATCGAGCCAAGGGGAGACAACTGGGCGCTGACTGTCTGCGCTAACACCTCAGGTACGTTTACGCATTTGAGTATCTCCCAACTCTTTAAGGAGATCTCTCTGGAGCCGAGTAAAATGACAAAGATAATTCAGCGACCGTAGGGTGAAGGTTGCTGAAGAGAGGGTACGCTTCCCATACCGATCCATACTCCTGGACCCCTTTCTTGTTAGGAGGATGGACGGAGGAAGAAGACTCGGCTACTTCCTGCTGAATGGCTGTCGCCACCACCACGGCATCCACAAAAAAACCTTTGGACAGGAACTCCTTCACAGGGGGAGCTGAAAGAAATTTATTAGGGCATCTGGGTACTGGTTCCACCAAGTCAGGAGTCTCGCACACCCTTCGGCAGATCAAATCTAGGAGCTCATCGAAGGGTGGAAACACCCAGGAGGTGGAGGGTTGAGCCCCAAAGGCCTTGAGGAATACAGACTCCTCCTCAGAGGGGGTCTTGGACGGCCAGCCACCTCTCTGCCTCAAAATCTCCAGGATGTCAGAGAAAGAGACGTCATTGGAGGAAGACTTGGGGGACCCCTCTGATTTCTCGAGGTCGGTATCAGAAGTGAGAGACTCATCCTGAGAGTCTATGTGCTTCCTCTTGCACAACTTCTTTCTTGGGGGCTCCTCAGGCACGGACTCCGAGGGGCCCTCAGATAGTAGGGGACTGCTCATGGGGGTATCCCCAGACCTTTGGGCTCCACTGTCTACTGATAGGGGGACACCAGAGGCTCTAGCCGGTGTGCAAGGGGATGGAATGACCGATCCGGGTGATGTAACTGAAGATCTGGCCAGTGCGCTGCTCATGGCCTCGAAGGCGGGTCCCCCCGAATCCGAGGACCAACCAGCCTCTGAGGTCACGATCGGAGCCGGAGTTCCCTGAGCCGATGTGCCGAGAGGAAGGCTCGGAACCGACAGAAGTCCCGAAGTACCCCCCTCAAGCCCGAAAGAGGAAACCCGAGTTCTGAAACCAGAGGATGGAGCTGACATGGCTGGAGCAGATGTCGGCACCGATAAACCCTTAGGAGGTATCGGGGCTGGCAGAAGAACATCACTCAGAGCAGAACACTCTGGCTCCGAAGACAAGGAGGTGCTCGGAGGAGGAACTATCGGTACAAGCAATGGGACTGGCTCCAGAGCCGACTGGTTCGGAGCCGAAAATAATTTTGCCAACACAGGCGATTGCAGGAGCCTCTGAACCACCCTATCAACATCCAAATCAGAAAGTCTGGAGGATTTGGGGGAAAGAGAAGGTAACTGTGATCTCCTGTAGTTTGAGAACCACAGGAAGAGTCCAAGGACTCCTCAAAGGAAGGCTATAAAAGACCCTTCAATATACATTCGTTTTTCCTTTCCTGTAGCACCCTCGGACTGAAGGCGTGACAAAAGCTACAGGACTCTTGTAGATGAATTGCCCCAAGGCAGTAAACACAGACGGAATGTCCATCTGTAATGGACATCTTGTAATTGCATTTGGAACATTTCTTAAACCCATAAGGTTTATGTTCCTTTTGATCTTTAGACATATTGACAGGCACCAAATGAAACACAAGCAACAGGACCCTAAGCCCGAGAAAAAACGGCTAAGGCGGGAAACTACAGTCAACAACAGCAGACAAGAATCTCTAACTTAAACAATTCTTGAAACTACTCACATACACTACATCAGGGAGAAAACCCACTCTCGCACAGAACAGGAATATTAGACAACAACTAGACAACAGGGAGGACTAGGTCCTCTAAGTTAAACAGGCCTAGCCCGCCGGAACAGAGGGATACCAAAAAAAACACACTCCCACAACAAACACGATAACTAGCAAGCAAAAATAGCTATTAAAATAGCTTTTGTGAGGAAAACGACAATTTTCTGAGAGAAAAAAGAAGTTTTAAACGTACTTAGCCACAGCCAAGCGAGGCCACGTCCCAGCTACACGAGCAGCAAACGAGATTTGGGACTATGGAGCAGTACAACATGGGATACCAGGTTAGCCCAGCCAACTAGAGACTTCGTGCTAGAAAAATTACGTTGGCCGAGTCGGAGCCGATGCTCGGCTCCAAACCCATGAGTAAGAATGTAGGCGAGATTGGACCACATAACATACTACATTTCTGTTTGCTGATTATCTCTGCAAGATCAACTTTTGTGAAATGTTTTTAACCTGTTAATACAAAAATGTCCTCTGTTCATATTAACATACATAATGCAGTATGCTAATGCTAGTCGCATGGTAAGTAAAGTACAGTTTTGTACCTACCATAAATGTAGATGTCCGAACTGGATAGCATCTGCAGTCATAACAAGTGGGTTGTCCTGTCGTCAGGCAGCCCTGCAGTCGGCCGGATTCCAAAGTCCGGGTCCGGCTTCGGCTGATGTCGCACTCCACCCGACGTCATCTCTGTTGGTCTTCGGGTATATAAGCATCAGCCGACGCCATTTTCTTCAGTGTTTCTTGCCCCAGATGCCAGTAGCCCTCTTGCAGGCTAAAATTTGGATAGATGCCAATGTTTCCAAATAGATAGAGGTAAACACAACAATAAGCATATATGTACATATATACAAACAAATACACCATAAAGACTCCCCAACAGCTAGCTATTAGGAGGGTAAACACCCTAGGAGTACCACAGAGGGGAAGGAGGGAGGGTAATCATGACTGCAGATGCTATCCAGTTCGGACATCTACATTTATGGTAGGTACAAAACTGTACTATGTCCTTCATGGATGCATCTGCAGTCATAACAAGTGGGTAGAATACCATAGCCAACTAGGGGAGGAGGATAAAGTAGATTATGGTGTGTTTAGGATCCCTTGCAGTGGCAAACCCTGCTCGGGATCTGGAATATAGAGGCAAATTATAATGCTTGGCAAATGTATGCACGGAGGTCCAAGTAGCCGCCTCAATAATGTCTTTGGTTGCCACTCCTCGTAAGAAGGCTGTGGTAGTGGCTGTTGCCCTTGTAGAATGAGGTCTTATGTTCTGTGGAATTGGTTTCCCATGGAAGGAGTAACAGTATCGTATGCAATTTCCTATCCATTTGGAGATTGTCTGTTTGGAAATAGCTTTTCCTTCCCTTCCTGTTGCATAGGCTACAAAAAGTTGGTCAGTCTTTCTGCTATTTTTTGTTCTGTCCAAGTAGTAGCGTAGCTGTCTATGTACATCCAAGGTATGCAGTATTCTTTCCCTCTGTTTTGTGGGTTGGGAAAGAAGGTAGGTAGGTGGATTGCCTGGTTTAAAGACACTCTGGATACCACCTTGGGCATAAATGTAGGATTAGTCCTCATGGACACTCTATCTTAGTGGAAGATTAGGAAGGGTTGCACTGCCATTAAGGCCTGAAGTTCTGAAACCCTCCTTGCTGAAGTAATTGCTAGTAGGAAAGCAGTTTTCCATGACAGGTGTTGTAGGTCTGCTGTTGCTGCTGGTTCAAAGGGTGATAGTGTCAACTTTTCTAGCACAAAGTTTAAATCCCAAGCTGGTAATGGTGGTTTCCTTGGAGGTTTTACATTCTTGATTCCTCGGAGGAACTGCCTGAGCAAAGGGTGCGAAAAAACAGGTGGATCAAAGCTGTATTCTGCTGAAATAGCTGATGCATGTATCTTGATGGAGGAGTAGGACAGGCCTGAATGAAGAAGTTCGCCAGATACTCCAGAATGTTAGGCATATCTATGTTTGACACATCTTTTCCTCTTTCCGTACTCCAAATGACAAACCTTTTCCATTTTCCAGCATAGTTCCTTCTTGTTGAAGGTCTGCGTGCTTCAAGAATAATGTCTTTAACTCTTTGGGAAAGTTCTGGATTAGCTGCTGCTATGTGATGTTCCATGCAGTCAGTTGCAGCGTTTTAGGTTTGGATGTATGATGCTGTAGTTGTTCTGAGTTAACATCGAAGGCATCAGGGTATTGGCCACATATTGTTCGAGACATGCTCTTCAGTAGTGGGTACCAGTGTTGTCTTGGCCAGTTTGGAGCTATCAGGATTATCCTTGGACGTTCTTCCTTGATTTTTAGTAGTACCTTGTGTATCAAAGGAAGAGGTGGGAATGCATATGCTGTTAGGCCTTTCCAGTTGAAGGAGAGTGAGTCCACTTTCCATGCTAGTGGGTGGAATGTCCTTGTGCAGAATTTTTGAGCTGGTGATTGAGAGGTGATGCGAATAGGTCTATCTGTGGCATTCCCCATTTCTTTGAGATGGTCTTGAAGATGTCCGGTGCAGCTTCCATTCGTGGGCATCCGGGTGGTTCTGCTTAATATGTCTGCTAGAGTATTGTCTTTCCCGGTACAAATATTGCCTGTAACTGAATGTTGTAGCTGAGTGCCAGGGTCCACAGCTCCAAGGTCATTCTGCATAGGGGTATGAATGAGTGCCTCCCTGTTTGTTGATGTACCACATGACTGTGGTGTTGTCTGTCCTTATCATCAACTGGCCCTCTTTGAGAAATGGTTTGAACTTTTGTATTGCCAGTTTTACTGCCAGCATTTCTTTTAGATTGATGTGCAGGTGAAGTTGATCCTGTGTCCACAATCCTTGCACGCATTTGTCAAGCATGTGGGCGCCCCATCCTAGGTCTGAAGCGTCTGTTGTGATGGTCTGGCTTGGTTGACATCTGCGAAAGGGTAGGCCTGGGTTTGACTGGCATGCCTGAGCCCACCATAGGAACTCCTGTTTTAAGCATGGAATTAGTGGGATTTCTGTTTCTAGACTGTGTCTGTGTTGGGACCATAAATTCTTTAGGTACCACTGTAGTTTCCTCATATGTAGTCTGGCAAATGGGACCAAGATTATGCATGATGCCATGAAGCCCAAGGCCTGCAGAACTTTTCTTGCTGTTAACTTGTTCAGTTTTGTTAGTGCCAAGAAGTAAAGAGGAAGTTCTTTTTGTTTTCCTGTAGTCAGGAATGCCATTTGTTGTACTGTGTCCAATTCCGCGCCCAGGAATGTCCTTGTTTGGGATGGTATCAGCCTTGACTTTTGTAAATTGACTGTGTATCCCAGTCCTTGTAGCAAGTAAATGACCCTTTGTAAATCTGTTGTCAGCTTGCTTTTGTTGTCCCCTTGTAGCAGGCAGTCGTCCAGGTATGGGTAAATTTGAATTCCCTGTAGTCTGCAATGGGCAATTACTGATGCCAGGCATTTTGTGAATACTCTGGGCAGTAGATAAGCCAAAGGGCAATGCTGAGAATTGATAGTGCTCTGATCCTGCAAGAAATCTGAGGTATCTTCTGCAGATTGGTCGAATGGGGACGTGCAGGTATGCCTCCTTGAGATCTAGAGTTACCAGCCAAGACTCCTTGCCTAGCATGGGAAGAAGTTGCTGTAGGGTCAGCATTTTGAATTTTGGGACAATGATGTATGTATTTAAGGTGGACAGGTCGAGGATTGGTCTCCAACTTTTTTCCTTTCTTGGAACTAGGAATAGTCTGGAATAGAACCCCTTTCCTTGTTCTGCTGTTGGCACTCTTTCCACAGCTCTCATGTTTGCTAACTCCATTATCTGGCGTAGAGCCTCTGTTTTTTGATTTGGAGGTAGATTTGGCATTCCTCTTTTGACTGGTAAAGTGTGGAAGTGAAACCGGTAACCTTGATCTATGGTTTGTAAAATCCACTTGTCTTTTGTTATGTGGTGCCAGTTCTTTGAAAATAAGGTTAACTTTCCGCCTAGAGGAGCTGCTATTTGTTCCCTGGTAGGCGGATTTAAGATTAAGTCACTGTGGTTGTGCTGATGTAGTGGCAGTGGCTGTGTCTGTGCCTCTGTTGTTACCTTGCCACTGTCGTCCTCTGTAGGCACCTCCTCTGGATTGGTTTCTGCCTCTGGAACGTCTATTCCTGCCCCTTTGAAATTTTGAGGAGTCAGGAAAGGACCAATTTTTGGCAGGCCAGTTCCTGCTAAACCTTGGGGGTTGAACCTGCAAGAAATCTTTAACAGTTTGAACAGATTTTGCCTTGTCTTCCATTTTCTTCATAACCTGCTGGGCAGGTGTACCAAACAAACTTGTCTTGTCCATAGGAGCATCTAGCAACTTAGCTTTAACATGATCCGGTAAAGCTTGTTCCTTTAGCCATGCATGCCTTATCATCACTGTGCCTGTCATGGCTGATCTAAATGAAGCCTCCAGTGCATCATAGCCACATTTTAAGGAATGGTTGCTAACCTGTTGAATGTTATTTACCATTTCTAATACATATTTCTTATCAAGAGATTCATCAGTGGTTAGTTTTTTAGTTAACTGATCAAGCATAAACTCTTGGTATTGTATCATGTGAAACTGACAGTTTAAAGCTCTAGCTGAGAGAGTAGCTGAAGTGTAGACCTTTTTACCCCATCTGTCTAATGACCTTGCTTCCCTTTCAGAAGGAATAGGGTTTTAGCTGTGGTCGGCTACTGCCTTGGGACCCTGGGATATAGTTTCTGGGTCTGCAAGTGGGGCCTTGTAAAGGTGGTGATGAGTATCTGGCACCCTGTAAAATCTGTCTGGTTTGGCAGGGGCTGGGGTAAAGAATCTGGAGCGGAGCAAACATCATTGAAAGCATCATCCACCACAGAGAGAACAGGAGGTATAGCTAAGGGCCTGTGCTGAGGGAGGTGCAGAAAGGTCCTAAGTCTTTTTCTGGAGTCTGAAAATCCTGTTGCTGCCATTGGAACTGTTCTCGCATGGCATGCAAGGTTTCCCCAAAGGAGAATTCTTCTGGTGGGGAAGCAGCTGGAATGGATTCTTCAGCATCAGAATCTTCAAAATTGGAGAAGGGAGCCTCTGGCTGGTCAGTTATATCTGATTCATCAGCAGAATCATCAGAAGACACTGGCTCAGGGGGCTCTGCCCTAGGTCTCTTCTCTCGGGGCTGAGAGGCCCTGTCTGGGTGAGATTGAGATCCTCTAATTAAAGAAATTAAATCTTCTGCCAAAGAAAGCATTTGAGAACTAGAAGAGGGCCTGGATGTGGGGGGTTTAACAGGCACTGTTTTAGTAGTCTTGGCTGCTTTAGCCCTGGCGAAGGCCTTAATGGACATGGCTGCTGGAGGCCTAGCAGCACCACGTGCTGGGGTAGAGACATCCAAGGGGATGGTGTCTGATAAGTCAACCACCGTAGTGGGTAAATTTTCTGAGGTCGATTCAAGAGTTGTAGCAGGGGCCTCAGTTGTAAGAATAGGTTCAGCTGTACTTTGATCAGTTTTCTCGGTTTCGGCCGAAACCGAGACACTCGCGGTTTGCTTTACCGTGGTTTCGGCCGAAACCGCGGACCGCGAGTGTCGGTCTTTATCTTTGCGTTTTTTGGTAGATTGGGTAGTCGGAGGATCCGACGGCATAATGTATGCAAAATCAGAACCGAAAAACTGTTCTGCAAACTCCGACCGACGCCTAAGCGTTCGTCGGTTGAAAGAGGCACAGGCCGAACAGGCTGCTACGTCGTGGGCTGGGCCTAAACAAGGCAGACAGTAAGAGTGGAAATCTTTATGAGGTATTTGTTTCCCACAGGTTAAACAATTGTTAACTTTTTCTGACATCGGCTGAGGCAAGAAAGAGTCCCCAACGGGGTACTTAGCTTTAGAAGTCTTCGAAGTAGTATTCGGTAGAAGTAATCTCTGGATCCGACCGACCGGCACTTGCGAACAGCTTCTGCTTCGGGCGCCACGCGGCAAGAAAGACTGAAGAAAATGGCGTCGGCTGATGCTTATATACCCGAAGACCAACAGAGATGACGTCGGGTGGAGTGCGACATCAGCCGAAGCCGGACCCGGACTTTGGAATCCGGCCGACTGCAGGGCTGCCTGACGACAGGACAACCCACTTGTTATGACTGCAGATGCATCCATGAAGGACATCATTTTTATTTTCAACTTTTGCAGTTCTAGCTCCAACTTGGGCTTAGGGTCATACTGCAGCATATTAGCTTTATGAAAATTTGTGATGGCATTTCGTTTTACCAGCACTTCTTTGGTGAGATTTTGGCTTGCTTCTACAAGCAACTGATTTTCAGTTGTTGTCTTGACACTGCAGTTTTATGGAAACATCTAATATCTCGAGGGAATGTTTAACTCAATTACATGAATCCACTCTCTACGAAACAGAGATGTTTCTCCCTCATTCAGCATTTATCATCCATGTTTTTTGCTCTCTGACTTTGTCTTCAGGTAGCATGTTCCCACCTATTAAATACAGTGATGTTTCTTTCAGTGTAATCTTTTTTTTTTCTTTCACTGTAATCAATGAGATCAAACAGGTCTATATCTGGGCTTCCCCATTTGCTTGTCAATATGTTGAAAATCCTTGGCTCCAGTTTCCACACATGTGGGTCCATGAGGTTTCTGCATAGTCCATCTGCCAGTGTATTTAATTTTCCTGGCAGGCATTGAGCTTGTACGTGCACTTTGGAGCTCAAGGCTGTGCTCCACAATGCCACGGCGAGTCTGCAGAGGGGGTAAGAATGTGTACCCCCCTACTTGTTTATGTACCACATAACAGTGGTGCTGTCCATCTTTACCATTAGTTGTCCTGAAAGAATGTGGTCCTTGAAGGCTGTCAGAGCATTCTATACAACTAACATTTCTTTCTGATTGATAAGCAGGTGCATTTGATTTGGGTTCCATTTGCCCTAAATACACTTCCCTGCCAGGTGAGCCCCCCATGCATAGTCTGATGCATCTGTTGTTAAGGTTTGGGCAGCAGGGGGTGGTATGAAAGGTAACCCTTGTTTTGGTGGCAGGTCTCTGCCCACCAAAGGAACTCTAGACGTAGGCAAGGTATGATAGGAATCATTACTTCTAGATCCTGAGAATGTTGACACCATAGGCTTTTTAGATACCACTGTAGTTTACTCATATGCAGTCTTGCATATGGAATTAGAAAAATGCAGGAGGCCATGAACCCCAAGGCTTGCAGTATTTGTCTTGCAGATAGCAGGGTTTTTGTGGTCACTTGTTTGAAGTAGGTTGTCAAATGAATTTGTTTCTGTGGCGTGAGGTAAGCCATCTGGAAAGTTGTATTCAAGCTTGCTCCCGGGAATATAACTTGTTGACAGTGTACCAGGTGTGATTTCTTTTCATTTATGGTGTACCCCGGACAAGTTAGAACCCTCTGTATAAAGGCCAGATGATTCAAAAGTATGTCTTGGCTTTCTGTCTGAATTAGGCAATTGTCCAAGTATGGGTCTATTTGAATATTTCTTTGCCTGCAAAATGCAATAACTGGAGCTAGGCACTTTGTGAATACCTGGGCACAGTAGATAAGCCAAAGGGCAGTGCAGAGAACTGATAGTGCTTGCAGCCTGCTTTGAAGTGTAGGTATCTTCTGTAAGATTCCCTGATTGGGATGTGCAGGTATGCTTCTTTTAAATCTAGTGTTGCCAACCAGGGGTCTTTGCCTAGCATAGGAGGTAAATAGTGAAGAGTCAGCATCTTGAATTTTGGAATCTCCAAAAAGTGTTTAGACAGGTCCAGGATAAGATGCCATGAATTCTCTTTTCTGTCCCTTTTCCTCTTCCAGTACCAGTTGAACAGCCCCCATGCTTAAGAGAGAAAGTACTTGTTTTTGGGCCTCTGCCCACTGATTTGGGGGTAGGTCCGGCCACCCGCTTGGCATTGGCAACATGTGGAAGTGAAATCTGTATCCCTGGGACACTATATTTAAAACCCAATTGTTCTGGGTAATGTTTTTCCAGTTCTTTGCATGAAGAGCAATCTTTCCTCCCAAAGGGGCAGTCAGTTGACAAGTGCTTGGAAATTTTTAAAGGAATACATTGAGACAGTTTACCAGAGGGGGAGTCTTATTACTCCCAGATTGGGAAGTGGAGGACTCCCACTGCTTAGTCTTGTGTGTCCCCCCTGGGACTGAAACCTGGGGGTTTTGCTGTGTCAGAGTTTGGCTTGAGAAGACCTGGAAGGGGCTGGAAAGGACCAATTCTTAGAGAGCCAGTGCCTACTAAATCTAAGAGGGTGAACTTGTAAGAAATCTTTAACAGTTTGCAAAGATTTAGCTTTATCTTCCATCTTTTTAAGAACTTCCTCAGCCTTGTTGCCAAACAAGCGGTCCTGATTTAAGGGAGCATCCAACAAATTTAGCTTTAGCATGATCAGGCAAAGATTGCTCCTTAAGCCAAGCATACCTTCTGAGCACAGACCCAGTAACAGCAGCCCTGCAAGAGGCCTCAAATCAAAACCACATTGCAAAGTATGTCTTCCAACTAGTTCAGCAGAATGCAATAAATCCTGTAATTCTTTATTTTCCACACAGTCTGGAGTCAACATCATTTTCTGTTTAAGCAACCCAATAACATGTTGCTGATACTTTAACATATGAAACTGGCAGTTTAGAATCCTAATGGCCAAGGTTGCAGAAGTATAAACCTTCTTACCCCATCTATCCAGCGCCTTGAAGTCTCTATCAGAAGGGGTAGGATTTTTAGCATTAGAAGCCTTAATGACTATGGGTCCCTGTGAAATAGTTTCTGGATCCGCAACAGGATTTTTAAAAAGGAACTTGTGTGACTCAGGGACCCTGTAATATCTGTCACGTTTTCTGGGAGCAGGAGGCAAGGAATCAGGGGCCAAACTAGATTCCGAAAAAGCATCACCAATGTCTAGTACAGGAGGAATAGCTAAAGGCCTATGCTGAGGTAGGAGTAAGAAATCCCTAAAGCCTCTTTTTTGAATCAGAAAAATCCTGGCTTTCCCAGTGGAAATACTCCCTTAAAGTATGCAAGGTTTCCCCAAAAGAAAAATCCACTGGAGGGGAAGCAGTGGGAATGTAGTCCTGCGCATCAGAATCCTCGTAAGTAGATAAGGACAAATCCAGATCATCAGAAGAATCAGAAAAATCAGAATCCTGATCAGAAGATTCATAAGCAACTTCAGTCCTAGGCCTCTTAGAAGGAGGGTTGGCTACCCAGGATTAGAGTTATTAGATCTTCAGCCATTCTTATCATTTGTTTTTTAGGCATAGAGGCCTGAACATGTGGCCTGGTCATCGTTTTTTTAGGCATGGTTCGAGATTTAGGCCTAAGTGAAGAAGGAGGCGTTGATTTAATATGCAAGTCCGTAGGCCTGAATATACCCTCAGAAGCCGGTGCCTTCACAACGGCTCTGGACCCATCCAAGGTAGAGACATCCGGGTTCCATAACTGAAGCATATCGCTGCATACCGGACTCCGAATGGGTCTGAGTAGAGGCCTACGAATCAGAAGTAGCAGGTATCAGGGGCTGCAAAAGCACCTCACTGAGTATTGGTGAACTGGCGACTAGCTTAGGAGAAGCGTCGTCGGCAGTTTTGGACCTCTGCGGCCTGTGTCTGTCTTTATCTTTGCGTTTTTAGGAATCCCGGTAGTCAGATGGCTAACCGACATTTCAGGATAATTAAACCGAGAACCGAAATATTTAGAGGTGAAAATATACCGACGACGGATAGTGCATTGATTAAATAAAGCACAAAACCGACAACACGGAATGTCGTGGTCAGGGCCTAGGTAAAGAATACAGAACGAATGAAAATCTTTATGAGATATTTGCTTTCCACAAGTAATGCAATTATTAACTGTTACTGACATCGGTAAGGAGCAAGAAAAAGTTTGCCCAACAGGGTACTTAGCTTTAGTTGAAGACTTTGGTTCTGAAACCGAAATTGAAAATTTCAGGAGTTGGCCAACCGGCACTTGCGAACTGCTTCTGCTTCGGGCACCGCATGGCAAGAAAGACTGATGTAATGGCGTTGGCTGCATGTTTTATACCCCTGATGACCTGACGTCATGGAAGAAGGGACAGCAACCGATGCAGGACCCAAGACTTTGTTAATCAGGCAGACTGAGGGCTACCTGCAGGCAGATAACCCAAACGTAATGACTGCAACAGTGAAACACGAAGAACATTTGGGTACGCACACAGAAAATGGCCTTACCTCTGACCACCAAGTGTACATAGTGATGAAGAAATCCTTTTATGCTGTGTGACTTATAAGTAAGGGCATGGCATCTAGGTCCAACAAAGTCATTATCTCACTGTACTCTGCCCTTATCAGACCAATCAGAGAGTACAATGCTCCCCTTGATATGTACCTGACCAGGCATATGCAGCACCTAAAGCGATCTCACAGGTTTCTTATAAAAAGAATACAAGGCTTAACAAACCTGACTTACACAGAATGCCTTAAAGTCCTTTCAGTCTATTCAGTCTCCCATAGATTGCTGAAGGGTGATCAATGCTTGGCTTACAAAGCATCTGCAAACCCTCACACTTATGAATCCATAACATATTCGTAAGTCAAAGAGTGCCAGAAATACAAGGTCTAGAGATCTGACTTTGTCTATGACTTCAAAAAACATGCTGGAGTGACAGATGTGTCAGAGACCGCCCCTCCTATGGAATAGGCTTCCCATCCATGTGAAGCTTAGTTCGTCTATTACCCAGTTTAAGCACACCCCAGACCAGTGGATGGGGGGACAGGAAATTTACACCCGACCTAGTACCCATGTCCCTTATGGACAGAGGTGGGTTATAAATGCCTGGCTATCAATCAGCGTTGCCAGATGTTCCTATTTGAGCGGGAATGTCCCAGGATCAGCAGCCCGATCCAGAGTCCCACACTGCTGGTTAAAATCCCGGCGAAACGGCCCCTGCTTTGTTTTTTTTTTTTGATTGGCCTGTATGCCAGTATACAAGTCAATCAAAAAAAATAGCAAAACAAAGCTACTTCTGCTTAATGCGGAACTGCCTGATGTTCTGCACTGAACAGAAGAGAGTCCACTATGCAATTTTTTTGACTGGCTCATATACCAGCATCCAGTCAATTTTCACTTACCGTAAAGGACCTTTTTTTTTTTTGTCCCTACCTGTCCCGTAAGAAATCTGGCATCTCTGCTCTCAATCTCCTGTTTGGATACAGGACATCATTATTTAAATGGAAAACTTAGTTAGGCTCAGAAAGGTCCCCCGGGTTGTTAGCCTAGTAATCTATGAATCTAAGAATAACTAAAATGTTTATGCAAAAGATCACACTAAGGCTAAACTGTTTAGGCATAGCATTAGATGTGTAGCACCATTTACTGATGGATGCGATGCATTGATGTAAATAAATAACCACTTAAAAAATATGTTTTTGCAAAATATTTCCAGTTTTGACTCTTACCGTGCCTTTAGTCTTTTGCAGTTCTGTTGTGGACACCACTGTGTTTATCTCCTTTTCATTTAAGGTGGCAAAAAGGTTAGCCTGAAAAAGCAAGAAATAGGTTACAGTTTTAGACTATATAATGTATTGCATCAGATGACATTGAGAGATTTTGTTTATCAGGATTGCTGAATTATGTTTTTATATCAGCCCATATATTCCACTCTGGCATCACTTGCTGGATGATAAATCAAAGATATTCAGTTTCTCAAGCAGGCAGAATAATAGATAATACAAGAATAATAAACAGACAAAATGATACATAACAAATGCAGCATGGACTGCTTACTAATTTAGAATTTGTATGTCTATATGGTACTGCAATACCTTTAAAGCATTCTGTTTTCCTCCTGTCTTCCATTATGGCATATGCTACCGCCTAGATTATGCACCCTTTTCCAATTAGATTCTAACAAGCTACTGGCTGGCTATTAAAGAGTGCAAGAACATTATAAGGGCCAAGGTTCCCCTCTTTGTCCTTCTACAAGAAAATGCATCCAACTAATGCCATTCACCCATTAAAAGGGCTGAAATCTGTCAGCCTGTACACAGTGAGGATCCCTGGTCAACTACTTCCTTCCAGAAGAGCCATATGTGTCTGTATTCGGAGTCCTCTAGTATTAAGTCATATGTCTTTTATAAACTGGAAATTATAGAGAACCTAATATTTAAAACAAAACCATGGCAGTGCCAAAAATGATTTTGCTGAAAACTGGGTAAACTGCAATATTATAGCAATAACCCACGCCTGGGTGTGGGTAATGCTGGATTTACCCACGGTTGGTGTGGTTTGGTCACGAGGGCAAAGCCCGAGTGATCAAACAAAGCCAACCGTGGGTAAATCCAGCATTACACATACCCAGAAGTGGGTTATTGCTATTATATAGTGACATTATTTAAGAAGAAAAAAACATTTTTCTTAAATACTGGCATTGTATAATGCCTCCTTGCTGCCCTTCTGCAGCTACCTGGTATTCTGCGGCAGTTCTGATGTACTGCGCATGCATATGCCTACGCAGTACATCAGAGCTGTGGGCAAAAGCAACGGAGAAAGCAAGATCTCCGTTGCTTTTTACAAACTGTTTTGCTATGTTAAATGGGTTTAACATAGCGAAACAGTTTGTAAAAAGCAATGGAGAAAGCAAGATCTCCGTTGCTTTTTACAAACTGTCTCGCTATGTTAAACGAGTTTAACATAGCGAGACTGCATTAAAAAAAGCAACAGAGAATCTCTGTTGCTTTTTTTAATGCTATCTCGCTATGTTAAACAAGTTTAACATAGCGAGACAGTGTGAAGCAAAGGAGATCTTGCGTTCTCTGTTGCTGTAAAAAAGAGTTATAGTAATGGAAAAAGTCCAGGTGACCCGAACTTTTTCCATTACTGTAACACTGATTTACAACGTGCACGCTGACCAATCAGCGTGCACATTTTGTGAATATTAATGGGGGTCATTGTATAATATATATATATATATATATATATATATAAATATATATAGATAGATAGATACACATACACACACACACATACATTCACATATATATATATATATATATATATATATGTATACACACACACACACACACACTTGTGTGTGTGTGTATATATATATATATATATATATATATATATATATATATATATATATATATATATATATATATATAAACACACACATACAATGTGTGTATGTGTGTGTGTGTATGTATATATATATATATATATATATATATATATATATATATATATATCAATATCAATATCAATATATAAATATAAAAGTTCTTACAACCAAATGCTTCTTTCTTCATTCATGAACTTAACATAGTCAACTCTGGGGTCTCTGTACTTTAGGAGAAAAAGAAATACTGATCTTAGTGACATGAGCACTGACTTGTCATATTCTTGAATAGATATGTAATATAGTTATAGCTACAGTTGCCAGAGATGTTCCTACTTAAAACAATTTAACCACCAAAATGTCCAAAGCATAGCATATCATATCATATATTCCTCAGTGCAGTTACACAGTATCTACTACATGTTGCATATCTAAGCAAAACTAAAAGCACTTGTGTCATAAAGGTGAAACCAGATGAAGAAAGGACTAGCAATGGTAAGATTATAAAAATGAAGTCACATGAGCAAACTAATTACTGGAGCTATAAAAACAAATTTGGTGATACTGAAACAAAATTAAGTTGGGGGCCAATACTTGCAAAACTATCACAAATGAAGTATTCTGAGGCAGGTTACTCCATGATTCCTGAAAGGACATCAGAGTCAGAGTCAGCAATAAGAGGTAGAATATATTTTATTTTTTTCCTCCTGTCAAGTCTGCAAAGACTTTCAAGGCAATACTGGCTACTTTACTAACCCTACCCTAGTCATATCTCCCCTGATTGTTAGCCTACGTTATTCTAAATGTTTGATGGATTCCTTCACTTCAGGGAAGAAATAATTTGCAGTGCTTCATTTATGGTTAGCTAGCAAGAGAGTTTAGCAGCTGGAGATGTCCAGGCAGCTGCTATTGTCTCACTATGCCATGTCAGCATGAAGTTTGTGCTGACCCCACACTTGCAAAAAATGCAGGTATACAACTGGTCCAAAAGCGGGCATTCAGTACTCCCTGAAAAACTGAGATGCCAGAAAATGGCAGAAGCCATAGCTTGTTGTGTTCTGCTTGTTAATGCTCTAACCCTTCTTTTTAAACTAGAAACATATTCATTACATTAACATTTATGACACAACCATACATTTACATAAATGAAAGCAAACCATATTGACAGAATCTGAGTTGCAAGCATTACACATCAGTTATAATCTACCCAATCACCCCCTCATGTGGGATTCTTAGGTGATTCCAGGAAAACTAAGAATATAATCTCTCCAATGTGCTCTACTCCTTTGCCTGGTACAACTCTGTGGGAGACCATCATGTTAGGTGGTTTAATAAATAACACAAAAAGGAAGACAAGTGGCCTAACTTCCATAAGATCCATATTCAACTGATTTCTCCAGGACTTGTGTACAAGATCTGAAAATCACTTCAGATAGCTCAATAGTTTTAAAGCTATATACACTGCAATGTTTTTCCCTTTAAATATGTGTCTGTATATTTGGAAGCATGTACAACATATTTTACGTCACTCTAATAATTTAAAATTAACACTTTACACAGACTACTTTGTAAGCTATTTATATAAAAAAACAACTGCTTTGTAGCAGCAAGGGGATGGAAAAGCAAGATTCTGCTGATAGGGATAACTACAATTAAGGGTACAGAAAAAAGGCAAGAGGGGCTGTAATTTACTGGAGAAAACTGGTAAAGATGCCAAGGTACTGGGAGCAAATAGAAATACAAAGATAAAAGAATAGGAACAGGTCAAAAATTCATTTGGACTGCAGACTAGAGATTGCCTTCCCTATCACGGATTGATATCAAAGTATAGGCAAACAGAACGAAACAGAGATCCTATGTGAAGACCAGTACTAGTAGAGTTTTTAGAAGAAGTTAGAAAAGAAGCTCTTGTTAAAAAAAGTGATAATTAGTAGGGTACATAAAATATTGCACAATAACTATAGGAATCAATCACAGGAGGTTGGAAAGGATTGAGAAGAGAAAGAATGGGGGATAAATGTGTGGCTCCCAAGTATGCAACAAAGTCTAAAAGAATTAGAATCTTTGCTTGGAAGTTTTTTCATAGGTATTTTTATACTCCAAGCAGACCCCAAAGAATTGCTCCACAGGTAGACTGCAAATGTTAAAGGTGTGATGAGGAAGAAAGAGGTAATAGGGAACATATTTTTGGGAAACCAATGAGTTGGGAGACTAACATTTCCCTGCAGACTATGTCAACAGAAATACTGCCTCAGCAAACTGGTGTAACTAAGGAAATGATTTTATGAACTATGATACAAAATCAGAATTGTCTACACATAGTAACGTCTTGCTGAGTTTAATTTTCGTAGCTGCTAAAATACAATTACTAGAAAATGGAAATTAAAGTCTAAACCAGCTGTACTGAAAGTAGTGTATATAGTAACAGAGATAAAACAACCTGAAGTGGGATCTTTAAAAAAGGGTAGGAGCAAATTACATAAAAATGGGAATTCTGGGAACAATGTGTGCAGAATAAAGTTTTGGAGAAGGATTGAAGCTTAAAGGAAGGCAGGAATTCAGTGAGCTTTGTTAACATCTGACTGACCATGACTGGATAGATTATAAATGCTGTATAACATTTGCAACTGAAAATATGCTAATATGGCTTGTTTTCCTTTATATAAATGTATGGTTGCCTATGTCATAACTGATAATTTAATAAAAGATGTTCCCTGTTTAAAAAAAAATCAAACTCTGTACCATTGCAGTTCACAGATATTTCAATAATCCAACTTTACAGTCCTAAGAATACTTTATAACTCTAGAAAACTCCACATATCATCTGGGGAACTGATCAGGATTAACATTGGACATCTGTTCTTTTGGGGTTACATTTTGCTGTACTGCAGGTGCATTTGGAAACATATATTCATAATACTCTCTCTCTCTCTCTAAAATTCATAATCATCGCAATTTGCTCACAGTCGAATTTCTTGCAAAAAGAATGTGTGTGACACTTTCAGATACTTTTTTCTTCTAACTTTGACATCTTCCCATCAACATATTAGACTTTGTCATCATCATCACACATTTTTCCATATAAACCATGTAAACCTCATGCATGGTGCCTGCTTGTTACTTCACTAGCTGATTATTTACTTTTGCCTATAGCAATTATAGTCATGGTTGTCAATACATACTGGACTACTATGTCCTACTGTCTATAATTTTCTTTTCTCAATATGAACAACTTTATTACTGCAAAGTCCTTTCATAACGTCAGAGTTGAATCTAATGTATGAGTGCTATGAATTACCCAGTACCATAACTGCAATCACACCAATTTACATGCTAAGTGAGCAGACATGAATCTCTTAAATCATTTCCTTTCATCTCTCTTCTCTCCTGTCTTCAAACTCATTTTTAATACCTGATTCATCTCTACTCTCACTGTCTCTCATTTTCTGCTTGCCTGATCAACTTTGCAATCTTCCTCTTGCAGTTCTTCGAACTCCCTAAAGGAAAATCTCTACATCCTTTCTGTCAGAAGTTGAAGTTCTTCCTTCACCCACTTCTACTTGTCTTTTTCTAGACTGAGCATGGGAAATCTCCAGTGTTCTACTGATAACACTGTAGATAGAAGTTACAGACTTGCTTATATACATACATATATGCCACTTGCCTTAGAATCCTTGCCTATTCTAGACCAAGTATCATATAGCAGAGTAATAGGTGAAACAACCCTTGACCTCTCTTGTTTGTGCATTCAGATTCCAAACATCAATGAGCCCTAGCTTTTCAACATGTATTATCATATGCTGCTTTCAGGTTGTTCCACACAATGTCTCTCTTGTGAATTTGATTTCATTACCCAATTACGTATAATAATTCTTCATTAAACAACATTATCTGTTACTATACCTCTAGATTATCTGTAATGTTCCCTTGAGGGATATGCAGTGCCTCTATTACCAGCCTTTGTCCATAAAGGTAGCCTGTAACTTTGACTTTGCATTTGTTTTGTACATATGTTGGACATTTCTTCAATACACCCTACCAACTTACCCATGGATCACATGAGATCTTAGCTCTTCTGCTTTACTGACAATTTCAACTTCTGAATTCTTAATCCATCTCCAACCCTTAAATCACTAATCTTCTGCAGTTCATATCACACTTTCCTCAGAGTTAGAATCAGGTACTTGGGTAGAAAAATTAGAAGATGCTTTCTCCATATCCTTTTGCTTATCATTAGACAGGGAATGAAACCAAGGAAAATTACTTGTATTTTGCAAAGAAATTTGAGTCACCCTTCAGATGTTTTAAATGCCTGCAATAAACCTTGTACCAAGTGAAAAAATACTTATCTACAGAAAGGCAGTCCAAGGAAGATAAATGTTTAACTCTCTGTCTCCTTTTCTCTAGTTGTATCCCTACAGCTCATAAACTGAAATTCATATTGAGGATCAGGTCTAAGCCTTACTGTGCATGGGTACACTCACCACTCCATCCTCTAACACTGGCAAGATTGCTCCTCTGTGTCGGCAAGCACACATGAACAGATGATGATGATGTGGCTGACCCCTTGACCATGGAGCTGAAGAGACTACACTAGAGGGGCCCACAGGAAAATATTGAGTGGTCTGGGTAACAAGCAATGATCACAGTAAAGTCACCCTCCAGTGGTTGAGACACATACAGCCAAAGTTACTGCAGCAGTGATTATGAAGGAAGACAGACCAGTGGTGCAGAGGTAGGGTGTCCATCTGATCTGTTGGTAACCTAAGTTTGGGAAATGACTCAGGCCACAGTACCATTCATCTTGGGATAGAATATTGCATTTCTTGGCAAGCAGTCCTATCCTGCTGGGAGGTCTTGAGGAATTCAATACCTAGGTGACTTCTAATAAAGACAAAGAGCCCCTAACATCATCCCATCAAGATCAGGGATGCAGTAACAACACTCACTGCACTAATAGCTCTTACATCTAGGGAATCTAACTGGCACTGCATATATTATGATGGTTCTGAGTGCCATGACATTAACTCTCTTTTAGATTCCTCCCTCCCTGGGCTAAAAAAAAATAAACAAATAAATAAAAGTAGAACGAGGCTGACTTCCTATGATGTTGGGAGGTCCACACAGTGAAGGGATATATCTGGGATCTCCTGGTAAGGAGCAATCAAGGGATTTGTAGATAGGTGTGAAACTGGGGGAACAGTTGAAGGAGAATGAAAATCTACCAAAACTGATTGCTATCATAGGCCAGGGTGACTAAATGGCTTTTTGGGGACCTAATGCTTCTTGATAGTGTGCAGGGAATATCTCAGCTACTGGACAACCAGGTTTCATAGGAGCAGAGTCTGATGGCAAAAAGGCAAAACACAGGATGTATCCAACCACACCTAGTCACTTCCAACAATCTTAAAGATAAGGAACATAAACATAAGAGCTTATCTGGACAGTAAGGGAATAAAAGCCCCTATGATATGGGAGGAACATATAATGCAAGATTAAATAAACAACAACAAAACTTTAAAGATGATATAAGACTGAACTGGCACAAATGCATCCTCAGCAGAACTGGGATAACATGAAAGCAGTTCAAATGTACTGATAAATAATCAATCTGTGGAATTCTAAAGTAACTACAAAGATCAAACTTACTGCTAGGAAGCCTCAGGTAAAGCATATTGTACTGTTCGAAATGCAAAAAAATTGGGTACATTCAGCATCAAAAGGTCCTCTCAGCAGGAAGACGACGTCTAACACAAGAGACACTAAAAAGATGAAAACAGTTAGTTATGTACTCACCATAACGATCCATGTATGTGGTCCATCTCGCCTACATTCATTACTGATGGGTTCGGAGCCGATAATTGGCTCCGACTCGGCCGACTATTTTCTAGTACGAAGTCTCTAATTGGCTGGGCTAACCCGTATCCCAGGATGCACCTCTCCCAAATCCCCAGATCTTGTTTGCATACATCCGAGTCACTCCACATACACCAGCCTCAGTAAGAGGAGTATCATCCACCAGGAAAAGGGAATAAACCGATTCTGAAGGGTCTCAGAGCAATTATCCTCCAAATCCTTCAGGCAGGGGGCAGGTGGGAGGGTACGTAAGAATGTAGGAGAGATGGACCACATACATCGATCGTTATGGTGAGTGCATAACTAACTGCTGTTATGTGGTCCTATCTTGCCTACATTCATTACTGATGGGACAGCGTCCCTAGCACCTCTAACCTGGGAGGCTCATAGGAAAATACTCCTGAGAACCGTGGAACCAAAGGAAGCCCGGCCTCTAGATGCCACGTCCAGCTTGTAATGAGAGATAAAGGTGTGATGAGAAGCCCAGGTGGCCGCTGCACAAATGTCGTCCAAGGAAAGCCTGGCATGATACGCTATTGAAGTCGAGACCGCCCTAGTGGAATGAGCGTTGACTGGGAAGGGTAAGTTTCTGCCTGCTGATGAGTAAATAAAGTTAATGCAATCCTTAATCCACTTGGAAACAGAATTACCCATTCTATTCTCCGAAAAAGAGACAAACAATTGATCTGATTTTCTTATGTGTTTTGTCCTGTGTAAACAAAATCTTAGTTGTCTATGCACATCCAATTGATGAAATTTGAAATCCGCCTTGTTGGAGAAGTTGGGAAAAAACACAGGTAACTCAATGGATTGGTGGAGGTTAAATGTAGACGACACCTTAGGGAGAAAGGATGGAATAAGTCTCAAGGATACCCTGTCCTTATGGAATATCAAATACGGGGGCCTAATGGACAATGCTTGAAGTTCTGAAACTCTTCTAACCAAAGTGATGGCCACTAAGAAAGCCGTCTTCCAGGATAAGAATTTCAGTTCGCAAGTGGCAGCCGGCTCAAAGGGCAGAGAAGTGATGGCTTGCAATACCAGATTTAAATCCAATGGCATGACGGGTTCTGACACAGGAGGACGCAGTAACCAGGCTCCTTTCAAAAAGGCCTTGCAAAGTTTATGACCCATAAGAGAGGGCTCATAGGATACATGGAAATTAGAAATGGGCGCCAGCTGCACTTTAATGGCCGAGGGAGCGGAGCCCTGTCAGAAGAGCATAGCTAAAACGTCTAAGACTGCTGATATAGGGGCTGTGAAAGGGTCCAGACCTTGTGCCTGAGCCCAAATGGAAAATCTATTCCATTTGCTAGAGTAAATTCTTCTGGTGGAGGACTTGAGACGACGAAAGAATATGCACCACCTCAGGTGAAAAGAAATGTAGTCTAACCATCGATGGAAGTGGAGCAGCCAAGCTGTCAAACTGAGGGACTGTAGGGAGGGGTGGAGCTGTCCCGACATATGAGTCAAAAGGTCTGGTACTGGATCCAACTGCTGAAGGAAGAGGAACCAGACCTGGCAGGGCCAGTGTGGAGCAATTAGAATCATCTTGCTTCCCAAGTGAATGGCTTTCTGAATCACTCTTGGTAACAGAGGAAACGGAGGAAAGGCATAGAGCAGACCGGAAGGCCAACTGTGGACTAGACAGTCCCTGGGTGACTCCCCCTGTGGGGGGATCAGAGTGAAGTAGTTGCTACATTTGGCATTGAGGGGACTGGCAAAGAGATCGCAGCAAGGCTGACCCCACCTGCTGAAGATCCTTGTAGCAACTCGGTTGTTCAGGGACCACTCATAAGGCATCAGAATAGCTCTGCTTAGCCTGTCTGCTATCACGTTGGATTTTCCTGGAATGTGCGTTGCCACTAGAAACCATTGGGAAGACACTGCCCAATTTCACACTCTCATGGCTTCTCTGCAAAGGGGGTAAGA
The DNA here is from genome assembly GCF_019279795.1 of Protopterus annectens. Classification (NCBI taxonomy): domain Eukaryota; kingdom Metazoa; phylum Chordata; order Ceratodontiformes; family Protopteridae; genus Protopterus; species Protopterus annectens. Next base: position 677,764,414 of record NC_056736.1, read on the forward strand.
CTTGGTTCCCCCTTGCTTGTTCAGGTACCAAACTGACATGCTGTCTGAGTGAATAGCAATTGTTCCCTGGGGAAGAGAGCTCTGAAGTGCTTGCAGTGCTAACAGCACTGCTCTCATCTCCAGGACACTGATGTGTAAGTGTACCTCATGATCCTGCCACGTGCCTTGGACCATTCTGCCCAGATAATGCCCCCCCCCCTATCTGGGAAGCATCCGTGGTCACTGTGGCAGCAGGAGAAAGGGGGACTAGATTCCTCCCCTTGTCCAGGTTGAAGGAACATAGCCACCAACAGAGATCCTGCCTGCAATGCTCTGTGAGGAGAACTGGGTGAGAGAGGGGTAATTTTTGATAGGACTACTGGACTGATAGGAGCCACTGGAGGATCCGCATGTGTAGCCTGGCTAAGGGTACTAACATGATGGTCGCCGCCATGGATCCCAATAACTGAAGAACTGTCCTGGCTTGGACCTTCTTCCGGGGCAATAGAGCCTGGACCTGAGATTGCAACACTGTAATCCTTTCTTGAGGTAGAAAGGCCCTCATTAGGACCGAGTTTAACTCTGCGCCTATAAATACAACACGCTGTGAGGGCAGCAAGGCAGATTTTTCCCAGTTTAGTGTAATTCCTAACCTTTGACAAAGGTTTATGGTAGCCTCTCTGGCTTGGATGAGGAGATGCCTGGTGGGGGCGGTAATGAGCCAATCGTCCAGGTAAGGAAACACCTGGAATCCTAGACGTTTCAGATGAGCTGTCACCACTGCCAAGCACTTGGTAAACACCCTGGGGGCTGTGGGGAGACCAAAGGGCAGGGCTCGAAACTGGAAATGACTGGCTCCCAGCCGGATGCGTAAATGATTCCTGGATGCCTTGTTTATCTTGATGTGATAATAGGCGTCCTTGAGGTGGATGGAGCACATCCATGCTCCCTCTCCCAACAATGGGAAGATGGATTGAAGAGTGACCATTCAGAACTTGGACTTCAGGATGTAGTGATTCAATCAACTGAGATCCAAGATGGGTCTTAGGTCCCCTGTTTTTTTTGGCACCACACACACTCTCCACAAAACTCTAACAAGCTCAAAACACACACAAAACCCAATATAGCTATGAAAATAGCTTTTGTTTGACAGAAAGGTATAAAACTTTAGAAAGTTTAGTCAAAAAGGTACTTAGCCACAGCCAAGCTCGAGACCACGTCCTAACTCAACGAGCGGCAAACGAGATGGGGGTTTGGGAGAGGTGCATCCTGGGATATGGGTTAGCCCAGCCAATTAGAGACTTTGTGCTAGAAAATAGTCGGGAGCCGATTATCGGCTCCGAACCCATCATTAATGAATGTAGGCGAGATAGGACCACATAACATCAAGATGCTTTCACAATAAATTAAATCTGGTCCTTCAGTTTTGGCCTGTCTGATTATCACAGCAGGATCTGTATCCTGCTCCACAAATACCAACTTATCTTCATTATAAGATTCTGTTTCTCCCTTTTCCCTTAAAAAAATTTTTTTTGCCTGAATCTCCTTGTGTTCTGACTGTGCTACTCAAACATTTTGGAAATATAAGGTATATTTTAGAGCATGTATTATAACTGTAATTGCCTTAATATTTTAATATTGCTACAACTAAAGTGCTCTAGGTTTCACTGCATCTGAAGTGTTTGTGTGTTTTAGCCACTTTTCTGTATATATAGACTTCTCTGTGTATGTAGACTAGCTACTTATTCTGCTGTGTTACTGCATCTTAAATCGTTTTTTAATTGTGCACTTGCCTTGCTTCATTTAAAAAGTTTTAAATTGCTAATTTTGTAGAGTTTTAATTGCATTTACTGTTTAGGACTACACACTCAAGTGTGTTAGCCTTTTCTGTGTTTATTTACTGTATTATTGCATTGTTTAGCCTGTTTCAACAAAAATATATACTATCTTGTTTGCTCATTTCCCACCTTTCCTAGCCAGTCCATATCCCAGGCTTTGCTTGTCTCGGGACTTTATTTTCTGTGTTCAGAGCTATCCAGACCTTGCTGTGGTAGGGGGAAGTCCTACTGCTTACCAGTGGGACTGGTGAGCATTGTACTGCCTATCTAACACTAGAGGAGTGGTTTCCAGGTCTGAAGTTGTAATTTTATTAGCCTTTTGGGCTGATTTCTATCCCTTTCAACTTTCTGGCCTAAAAATGCATGTGTTTGCACATTTTTCACAAATATGCAGTACTGCGAGGCTACAGTTAAACTATTCCAGGTGCCAGAAAGTCTCCTCTTCAAATTGTCCCTTAGAACTAGCTGGTTTCTCAGCAGTAGCACTAAAATCTGAACCCCTGTGACTAGCACTTGCTCTAGAACCTGCTGGAAAGCACTAGGAAGCCTGAAACTGATACAAGCACTCAGCTCTCCTTGTCAATAAGGAGAAATTAATCATAGGTACTTAATAGCCTATAAATGCAAAGTACCTTGCCAAGGTAAGGGAAAACAGCTCTTAAACTTTACAAAAAAGCACCTAAACAGGCATGTCCACGGGTCAGCTTCCGGTGATTTCTCCTGTCCACATGGTGAATCTGGGCATACTGGGGCAATGCGGCAACTGCCTCATGTACACAGACAATCCTCTCCTCCTACCACCCAACACAACCTGCAAAAGATGCACTTACATAGCCAAACTGGAAGCAAAGCTTTCTCTGGCCAAGACTGTGCTAGACAGTCAAGAGGAGAAGGTTAATACCTGCATTATATCTCAAGCAACTCATAGCCCTGCAAAACCCACACCGTCAACACCCACACATAGCAACACTAAACCCACATATGCAGAGGCCCTTAACATTAACCTGCCCAAGCAACAAGGACCTCCGAAGCCAAAACGCAAACAAACACCAGTCACAACCAAAGTGACACATAGCTCACAACACCAGTGTGCCACCCAGCAACAGCCCCTAAGGCAAGACAATGTACTCAACACTTTAGTCGTAGGTGACTCTATAGTCAGGCACACTGATGTCCCACTCACCAGGCTGAACAAGGAGAAAATTACAGTCAGCTGCTTGTCGGGTGCCAGGATCCGCCACATAACGCATACACTCAAGTCACTCCACAACAAGTACAAATACAACTCTGTCATTGTCCATGCTTGAGTGAATGACTTGAGAAGTACCTCCCTGTACTACATGAAAAGAGACATGGAAGAGCTCTTGGATCATGTGACCCAGGCAGGTATGACCCTAGCCCTGAGTAGCATCCTGCCTTCGCCCAGAATGATACCACAGTCTAAGGACAAAATGATTGACTTCAACAATTGGCTAAGCTTCTGGTATCATTCAGAGGGGATCCAGTATTTGTCTGCCTGGGAAGACATGATCAACAAACCACAATGCTTTGCCAGAGATGGTCTGCACCTGTCACCCCTGGGATTCAGGTTAATGGCTAAAGCTCTTGCCACCCCTATAGTGCCTTTTTTAGGCAAGGTTCAAAGGATAAAATCACCACCGTAACAGATACAAGCATGCAAAATCTGAAGGTAATGCTAATCAATACTAGAAGTCTAAACCTCAAAATGCACTCTCTCAAGGCACTCCTAAAAATGGAGAACATCGATATCTGTGCAGTAACTGAGACCTGGTTCAAGGCTCCAGTGAGCACCCTTGCAATACCAGGCTACAATTCTTACCACACGTTTCGGCCACAAAACCAAGACCGAAACACTAAAGGTGGAGGAGTGTCCATATTCACCAAGGATAATCACACCTCCAGGCTAGTTGCCCAACACAATGCATCTGAAATTCTCCAGGTGCAACTAACACTAGGTAAGACTGCAATCCAAATTGCAGCTTGCTACAGATCCCCCACCATGCCCCAAGATTCTCACTACACCTTTCTAAACATACTGGAAAATATTAAGATACAACCAAACACCCTAATACTGGGTGATTTCAACTACCCTGCCATTAACTGGTAAAACTACTCGGGTACCAACTCCTTTTCCCAACGGTTCTTGGAATTCATAAATTCCAACACCCTGGATCAACTAATCCACAGTCCCACCAGGGGCTCCAATATCCTAGACCTGGTCATTACCAGCATGGGAGACAGGTGCTTCACACCAGTGGCCACCCCCTCATTGGTCACGTCTGACCATAAGCAAATCACCCTTGACATCCACATCCCACCCCCCACCCCCCAGTAAGGAAACCTCCTTAAAAAATTCTCCAAAGCCAACTTCATGCTACTGAAGTCAGAAGTGACCAACTTCACAACACCCACGCAGATGGGATCTGAAAGTTCGACTGCAGAACTCTATACTAAGGCACTGTACGAGCACATCCACTCGTGCATGAATCGTGCCATCCCAAATAGAACCAAGATGCTCTTCTCCAAAAAAAGGAAGCCAATCTGGTAGTCCACTGCTATACACAAACTATACAACAGAAGGAAGAAACTGTTGCAGAAAAGAGGAAAATCCGAGGATGCAAAAATCTCCCTCATCAGCCTCAGTGAGAAGCTGAGATCCCTCATAAAATCCTCAAAAGCTAGTTACGAAAATAAAATTGCCAAAGATTCCAAGGACAACCACAAGGCATTCTATAGTTATGTCAAGAATCTAAATGGCAATGCTCAGATCTGCTCTGAGCTACAACAGAATGGCATTAAATATACTGATCCCAAGGATATTGCCAATATCCTGGCACATCGATTTAGCGCCGACTTCACCCCCTCTCACGCCCTAAAGGGCCCATCTAAACACCAAAAGATTGCCAAATTCCGATAATCACGGCCACACAGGAAGAAACTGCACTCTCCAAAGCTAAGAATACAGCATCCATGGGACCAGATGACATCCCAGGCTGTGTACTACATGAACTAAAAAATGAACTGGCACCTCACCTAAGTGTCATGTTTAATCAAAGCCTCACTTCAGGCTTCGTGCCCACTGAGTGGCGCACAGCTACAGTTATCCTGCTCCACAACGGAGGATTCGCCTTGGATCCCGGGAACTACCATCCCATCAGTCTGACAAGCCTGATCTGCAAGGGTATGGAACACATAATCATGGAATTTATAAACAAAGACATTGGCAACCTTCAAACACTGGACCCCACCCAGTTTGGGTTTGTGAAGGGCCGATCTTGTCTCCTGAATCTGACTGACTTCTTCGAATCAGTCTCCAGAGCTGTGGATGAGGATAAGGCGGTCCACACAACCTATCTGGACCTCGACAAGGCCTTCGACACCATCCCCCACTCTGGAATCATAGACAAACGTACTAAGCTGGGTATAAATCCCTACGTCACTCGATGGGTTGCCAACTGGCTTACTGACAGAACCCAGACTGTAAAAGTAGCCGACTCCAAATCCAACTCCAGACAAGTTGAGTCCCTCAGGGTTCAGTCCTGGGACCACTCTTGTTTGGCATCTACTTCTCTGAAGTACAGGCCAACACTAAGGGACTCTGGCTAACAAAGTTCGCAGATGACTGCAAACTTGGAGCCATTACTGAATCCCCAAATGATGTGGATACAAAAGGGCCGTGCAGAAACAAATATCTGGTGCCAGAGCCATGGGCTCAAGCTTAATGCCAAGAAATGTATAGTTATCCCTTTGGAAAAAAACATGCACCCATGAATTACCACATAGGTGGAAGGACACTAAACATTGAAAGTGTGATAAGAGACTTAGGGACACAGGTGGACAGTGGTCTCACTTTCGATAACCACATCGCCACAACAGTCAGGAAATCCTTCTATGTGGCACACCTCATCACTAAGGGCTTTTCAAGCAGAAAAAAGGAGGTCATTGTCCCACTGTACTCATCCCTCATTAGACCCATTACAGAGTATAATGCCCCGTTTGGTATGTACCTCACAAGACATCTGCAACAGCTGGAAAGGCCACAGAAATACCTCATTAAAAGAATCACAGGCCTAAAGCAGATGCCATATGCTGACCGTCTAAAAAAACTCCAGCTATACCCTGTGGCATATCGTCTACTCAGAGGCGATCTCTGCTTAACATACAAGGCCATGTCAAAACCTGAGCTGTTGGACATGCTCCACTTAAAGAAATCCCAATCCCTCAGAGCCACACGCTCCAGGGATCTAAACCTTGTCATCACAATGAACAAAACATGCTGGAGGGATAGGTTCCTGACCCAGAGACTCCCCATACTCTGGAATAGACTGCCCACACATGTCAAGCAGAGCACCTCATTGGCCATCTTCAAAAGGAACCTTGATGATTGGATGGGAGATAGGAAATTCACCCTGGGGATCATGTCAGTCACCCTGCTAGACAGGGGTCCAGAGAAGTAAATATTGTGGGAAGAAATATCCAGGGAATTGTTATGGCTAGGCTTGCATAGGGCCAATAGCCTAGTACCAACCTATGAACCTATAAACAATGAAAGGAATTCAGGCTGGACAATTAGAATCCCTTAAGATGACATGGATAACCTTGGCAACAGCCCTGGTCATATTAAGCAATCGTCTACACCTAAATACATTCCAAAGCTTCACCTAATGAATTTGCAGTAGAAAAACTGCCTAGAGGGAAGATAATGTAAGGCAGTGTAAATACAACATAAAAAGTTTCAATTCTGAGATTTATAACCAAGAGTCCTATAATAAGTGAGGCTGAATGCATCAATTCCAGTATCACTGTGTCTTGAAGTATTCTATTTTCTCCAAGTTAAGGTGATGGTTGAGTTAGTACATAAAAGTAGCAGGTGTGTGAAAGGGTGTAGCCCAACACTGGGAAATAGTGGAGGAAGCTTGCCACCTGCAAAATTTTTAATTTAAAGAACAGCAATATATACTGTTCTGTTTTAGTTTTGTTGTTATTTATTTATTTATTTATTTCCTCTGTAAGTCTAGTACTTGGAATGACGGGTCTCTGAATTACAGCTGACATCCTACTACTGAAGACCCTCCTCATAAAAGGCTCACTTAATTGTCATATACACATGAAGAAAACAGTGGATCCAAGATGGAACATTCCTGAACTTCACATGTGACAGAATAAGGCCCGAGTGTGTCATCCTTCAAATGAATCATTAATCATCTGCTTGAGTTGCTGGTAGTTCAGTTAGATGAAAAAGATCCCACAGGATCTATTGAAAAGAATATGGGTCCTTTTACTTACATATAAACAAATGAGCTCCTACTTACGATATATTTACATATTTATAAATAATTACAAAAGTACAGATAGATATAAAATGCATTTACACATATTCATAATTTTCCTTACAATCATACTAAATGTTCATCCCTATTAGAACCCTACACCTTTTTCCATAACCACCATCTCATTTTACTTAATACGGTTGCTAAAATCCACTTATTAAATATAATTTCATATATTCATTCATTTCATACAGTCCATATCACATAAAATAACTTTTAATCTATTCTTTAACATATTTACTACTATTCTTATAATGTCCATATTTAATCATATCCATGTTTATTTTATCCAATTCTTTTGTATCTTTAAAAAGATTTTCTTTATATACTTTTCCCCATAACTTTTTTACTCTTTTACATTTCAAATACACGTTTAATAGTTTCTTCTTCTTCACAATGCAAACGTATTCTATCAGTTTTCTTTGTCTATGGCATATTTTCTTTTACAGGTAATTTATCTAATACCAGTCTCCACACAGAAATCTTGACATTGTACTTTCTGATTACACCATTTGATTCTTATTTTTACAGCTTTAATGTTTTCATCAGTTAGACTGTTTAGTTAGACATGGTTTTACATAGTAACGTTTTTATCATTACATTTTTATACCATACTTTTCTTCCTTTTTTTATATCAATTTTTATTTTTCACAAAATATTTTCTTCTTTTCTTTTTTTTAAAGATACATCTTTATTAAATTATCACTTGTGACATAGCAATCATACACTTATATAAACAAAAACAAGACATACTGACATAATCTTAGTTGCAAACATTATACATCACTTATAATCTACCCAATCATTGTCAGTCAAACATTACATAACTCATTCAAATCCTGCCTTCTTTTAAATCTCATCCCTCCCCTGTATGTACTGTTCCCACATTTTCCATGTTTTCCTTATGTAATTTGCTCCTACCCTTTTCTAAAGAGGCCAATTCCAGCTGTTTTATCTCTGTTACTATATTCACTATTTCAAGTACAGTTGGTATAGACTCTGATTTCCATTTTTCTAGTAATTGCTTTTTTGACAGCCAGCATAATTAGACTCCTCAAGGCCTTATTATACCTAGGCAATTACAGTTTTGGATCATAGCTCAGAAAAATAACTTCCACAGATACCCCAAATTTGCTCTCCCAGTAAATCTGATACAGTATTCGGCAGGGAAACTTTTGCCAACTCATGAAAATCCCAAAAAATATGTTCAAAATGGCCTCTTTCTTCCCCACCAAACCCACATTTGCCGTCTACCTGAGGAAAATTTCTCTAGAGTCTACATGGGGTACAAAAATACCTATGAAAACATTTCCAAGCAAAAATCCTAAATCTTCTAGATTTTACTGCATATCTGGCTGCCATACATATATCCCCCATTATTTATTTGTGAACTGCTTATCCAAATTCTCTTCCAAATCCTTTCTAACCTCTTCTGATCGATTATTATAGTTATCGTGCAATATTTTATATGCTCTACTAATTATTCATTTCTCAACAACAGCTTCTAATCTAGATTCTAAGAAAAACTCTTACCACTGCTGATCTCTCACTTAGGACCCCTCTATTTCATTCTCTTTGCCTATAATCTGATATCAATCCTTGACAGGGAAGGCAATCTCTAACCTGCAATCCAAATAAATTTGTGGCTTCTTCCCATTCTATTCCCTTTGACTGTCTAGTTATTTGCTCCCAATACCTTGGTTCCTTTGCCAGTGTTTTCCAATAAATTCCAACCTCCTCTTGTCTATTTTCTGTATCCCTAATTGCAGTAATGCCTATTGGCAGAATCTCCTTTTTCCATTCCCGTGTTGGCTTAGTTCTTAGAATACTTTCTGCTACTTTATGAATATAATATTCCTTATGATTACTGTTATTTTCATTAAAGATGGGTATCCAAAATCCAAGTCTCTCCTTGTTTCTTGAGCTATGTTCACCCATGTTTCATCACCATCCCTTTCCACTTTGAATAACAGGTTTTTGCTTTGCTATGTATAACAGCCTTAACTGTGTAGCTCTGAAATACCCCTTCAGATTGGGCAATCTCAATCTGCCTTGTTCTAGTGGAAGAATCACCTTATCCCACTTGGCTCTCGTGTCTTCCCTTTAAAGATAAAATCCTTCAAGTCTTTATTAATTGCGATCTACAAATTCTCCTCTGGTTGATAAAAAATATGTCTGACCTGTGTATAAGACTAATGGGACAAAACTATTTTAACTGCTTGTATCGTACTATCCATATCCATAGAACAGAGCTTCCAATTTCTCAGTTTTTGTATTATCTTTTGTTTAGTTCCTTCTCACATATTCTAAGCTGTCACACCAGAATCATTTTAATCTATATTCCTAAGTAGTTCATATTATCATGTCACCATAAATATGGATATTGCTGAACCAATTCATGAGTGGGTACACAATTTACCACTATTGCCTTTTAGGTTCATTAACTCTGAGTCCTGAAAAGATCTGAAACTGTCTCAAAATGTTCCACAATACTGAAATGTTTTTTTCGGGTTTTAGTAGGTATAAAATAATACCATCTGCAAATAGAGCCAGCTTTTCTTGACTACCATACCAGTTATATACCTGAAAGTCTGAGTCCCTTATTTTCATTGCCAATGGTTCTAAATATAATGCAAATAAAAAAAAGAGGAAAGAGGGCACCCCTGCCTGATTCCTCTGGTCAAGCATAAATTATCAGTGAGGAACCAACACACTTGAATTTTTGCCTCTGATCCCTAGTATAGCCTCTTAATAAACCTTATAATTTTATCAGGGAATGCAAATGCTTCAATTTCCCTCCTCATAAACTCCCAGCTTGATGTGTCAAAAGCTTTCTCTGAGTCCAGACCCACCAACAGTGGTATTTTCCTATATTCTCCTTTCCTCTGGATAATCAATGCTCTGTTAATGTTGTAAAATGTTTGCCTCCCCTCCATAAAACCACACTGATCCATCTGTATCAATTTTGGCATCACGTTTGCCATTCTTTTAGCCATTATAGACAAACACTTAATAAGCATTGTTTAGTACTGAAATGAACTTGTATGAAGCTGGATCTGATGGGTCTTTACCCTTTTTAGGTAATACAGCTATCACCATTTTCTTCAGGATGTTTGTACTACTCCTCATCTTAAAATACTGTTAAACAAAACCTACTAGTTAAATCCAAGCTCACAAATGTAAATAAAATAGCGCTTTCGTTTGTAGCTATGACAAACTTCCTCTGATAAGTAATGCATCATTTCCTTTTGATTTTAAACTCTCACAAATACAAAAAAAGCATTCCTATTTGTCTGTTTCCCTACAATCAAGTCACACCCCCCTCTCTCTCATTTATGTATGCAACAGCTTACAACAAGTCGAGTGCAAAAAAATACCATCTACTCCAGGGAGTTTCCTGTGGATTGGTTATACAGCACCATTTTTATCTCATTTCCTATCCTGTCAGTAACTGAGCCTCATTTACCTCTAGCTTGGCATATTTAATTATTCCATAAATGTTTCTATTTGTACCTTTTCTTGAGTTTCATATTTCTCTGCTTTATACAGACTTTAACAGAATTTCTAAAATATTTCTAATACCTCTACAGGATCGCTTGCCATCTTCCTTGTTATAGGCTGCTTAAGCTTGGTGACAGCCCTTTCTACTATCTGTTGCCTGCATCACTGTGATAAAATTATTTCTGCTATAGAATTATTATCAAAAGACAGTTGCTTAACAGCAGTCTTTCTAAACTCATGCATATTATCAAGGTAATTCCTTGTTTTCTGTTTAGCATTTTGCAGTTGCTCCTCCTCTTGCTCTGTGAGATTCCCCTATTCTGCAATACAGTCCGTCTAATTCTTGTTACTTGCTTACCTTATCTCCCTTTCTTATACTTCCACCCGATTTTAAACTCCACTTGAATTTTATCCCACTCCTTAGCTATATTTTCAGAGGAAATTTCTATCTTCTCTAATAGCTACTGAATAATTTCCACTGCCCATTTATTAAATTCCTCTCTTTTCAACAGATAGGTGGGAGAGTGTCAGCATCTTATTTGTATTTCGTTACCCTGTGTTTTTATTTTCGTTAATACTGATGCATGATCTGAAATAGTTATTGGGTGCTTATCAAGAATTTAAATGCACATGTTCCTGTGAAATGCAAATTCTGTGTAGTCTAGCCCAGTTTTTGTATCTTGGGGAATAATATGTAAATTCACTCCAAACTCCTAGTACTGAATGCAAAAATTTCATGCCAAATATTTTCACAAATTTCTTCAAAAATCTATCTTCCTTTGCTATATTTTACCTTCTGGGCCCCCCAGAAACATCTTCACTGCTGCAAATCAAATTCCTCTCTCCACCTATAAGTAAAATTCCTTGCTGAAAGCTGATTATTCCTCTAAGAATTTTCTTAACGTACATCATAGCAATTTTTGGTGGAATATAAATACATGCCAATGTAATCCTCCTTCTTTGACAAAATCCACAATAAACTGATGAAATACGATGAAATGAAGTATCAAACAGCAAAGGCAAGACTCGAAGACAAGGTTAATGATTTAATGAAGCGCTTTTCGTTGTCGTGTATATGGCAACTTCTTCAGATTCATACACACAAGTCCTTTACAAATTTAAATAGTAAGTACAAAAAAATCACATGATCAGCTGAAGTTCCATACGTAACTCAAAAGCAACTCATTCAAAAACATTTTTTCACTCAATTACTCTTACTACATAAAAAGAGAGTGAAATACAAAACTCAAATGAAAAAAAGAATACAAATAACCAGCTATAACTCCCCTGTTAGTTTCAAATAAATGAAATGTAATAATTAAAAAGGGTTAATGTATGTATGTGTGTATATATATATATATATATATATATATATATATATATATACATATGTGTGTATGTATATATATATATATATATATATATATATATATATATATATATATATATATACATACACACACACACATATAACCCGTAAAAACATCCAACCATTTAAATAAATTAAAATATATTACCTTAAATACAAGTCAAACAAAAGAAATGTTGACCTAAAGAAAATACATTTGGTCTATCGACACTACTCATATCTTATCAAATGTAGCGATAATGGCTATACTACTGTGCGAAAATCTTGTCCCTCATAAAAATTACCATGTCCTGTAGTGTACATGACTGTGTCATGTGTATAAGAATAAAAAAAGTAAAAAAGTGAATAAAATTTATATAATCACTACCATTATATATATAGTACCCTATAGGCCCTACCTAGTCAGACTTATCAGTTTTAATAGGCAAGAAATGTTGCAAGAATCGTTCAGACCAGGGCTTGAAAAGGCATTAAGCCTTATCTGCCATGCTAACTCATGTTCTTCGAGCATGAGATTAAATGGGCCTCCTCTAGGGTCTATATTAACATGATCAATTGCTTTAAATAGAAAACTGTGGTTTTCATTAAAAGCCAGATGTCTTACTAAAGGGCTATTTTGTTTATTTTTCTCTATAGCATAGGTGTGTTCATAAACACTATCTCTTAATCTACATTCGGTCTTCCCAATGCAGAAGGCTGGACATAATTGACACCTAGCTATATAAACCACCTGTTTAGAGTTACAATTAAATTTATATCTCACCTTATATCTCCTCCCATTTGTAAAAAAAAACTCTCTCCTATCTCTATGAATTTACACATCCTGCAACATCCACATGTGGTCATCCCAACTAATCTAGAAAAGGGAAATGTTGCCTTTCTCTCAAGTAAACTTTTAAGGTTAAACCCTTTCTTGAACACCAGCTTAGGTAGTTGATTAAATTTGTTAATCAGAACCTTATCTAAGGTGATGAATTCCCAGTTTCTGTAGAGAGTAAATCTAATCATTTCACTGTCCATATTAAAGGCAGTGATAAAACTCAATCTAAAATCTTTGTTTGCTTCGTTGACCTGTGTTTGTTCTGGCAATAAGTACTGACAAGCAGACGAGTCTAAGCTAAGTTCATAGGTACACATGTCAAGTGTTGTTCCTTTATTAAATAATGGTTTTATTTGACCTGTGTGTCTCTTATGAGTTACCTCCACTATTAAGGAATCCACCAATTGGGTAGGGTAACCACGTTGGTGGAACATATTACTCAACATTCATCACTAAAATCAGAATCCAACAAGACCATCCTAGCCACTTGAATAAGTTGTCCCTTTACAATAGAGTGCTTTTGTTGGAAGGGGTGACAACTTGAAAAACGGAGAAACGAGTTAGAATATGTTTTTTTTTCTGAATATTTTTGAAACATATTTGTCGTTAGTAATGTCTTTAAACAATTTACAATCCAAGTAGTCAATATAATCTGTGCTAAAGTTGAATGTAAACTCAAAAAATCCTGCAGTAGAATTCAAGTAGGAAACAAATGTCTGGGCCTGCTGGACGTTGCCTTTATAAATGACAAAAATGTCATCCAAAAATCGTGTGTTCACTGTTCTTAAAAATAAATTCTTTTTCCCAGTATGCCACCACTGAGTTTGCAAAACTGGCTTCACGGGGTGAACCCATAGCTAACCCACGTTTTTGTAAATAAACTTCATCATCAAACATGAAATAATTGTTAGTTAATATAATGTCCAATAAGATTTCTACAACATGAATCTCCTGCGTACGTGCGTTTTTAGACTTTAACATAAGGCTAACCCATTCAATACCCTCCATCTTAAGGATTAAGGTGTAAAGATCCTTAACATCTATGGTTAAAAAATTGTAATCACGGTTAAACCCCAAATTATTAACTTTTTCTAAAAACGACCAAGAATCTTTACAAACCTGAGATTCTGTCACAAGGTATTTTTTTAAAATCGTATCGAAAGCTTTAGCACAGAAGTATGTAATAGACCCTCTTCCATCTATAAGGAGTCTCGTAGATGGATCAAGTAGATCTTTATGTACCTTAGGGATTCTGAATAGCACTGGTGTTCTAGGCCAAGGAAGTGAAATAAAGTTAAAGATATCTATGTCTATCATGGACTCAATAAATAAATCACTAAAATAGCCTTTTATACGGCTATGCGCTATGTTGACTTCATTTAGTGAAGCTTTTGAATATGCTTCACTGAGTAACAAGGAATGAATTCTCTTATTGTAATCAACTTGGTCAAAAATGGCTACCCCACCACCTTTGTCAGGTTTCAGTATTCTAACAGAAGCTGATCTTAACATTTGCAACATTTCTTTTTCATGTAGGGTAATGTTAGATTTCATATCAAAACTACCAAATTTAGACTATGTAGAAAAGTGTCTAAAATCAAGTTCACACACTTGTTCAAAAATTCTTAAAGTCGGATGTAAAGGCGGGTTGAAAGTACTCGGTACCCTCAATTCTTGGTTAGAATTCGCATTATACCAAAAAGGGCCATCAGATTCCACCTCCTCACAAAACGTTTGAGGTCGAAAATAAGTTGTACTAAGTTTGCAGGTCTACTTGGGACAAAGGTGTTACCCCTTGCCAGTAGATCAATTAACGCAGGGTCAATTCTCACAGAAGAGTAATTGAAGATCTTAAAGTCCCCTGTTGAGTTCGAAACTATGTTCACTGTAGGAGCGTCCTCCTTGACTACCTTCTGAGTCTGTTGTTCCGTTTGGTCCTTTGGTTCTTCTGGTTGCGGTTGAAGCTCTTTTTCGGGATCGTACTTGTACGGTTGACCTCCTGAAAATTTTGGTTTGTCCTATTATGGACATTCCCGATATGTGGACCAGAAGAAATATTGGTGGTGTTATTATGACTGCGAATCCGTTCACTCCGTCTCACTGGACAATCTTCCAAATCTGGCTCCAAAGAATCCAAACTATTTAAGTTGTTAATATCAGTGCCCTCACTGGTTAAATGTGAGGGCAACACAATAGTTTGAGCAGAGTTAGCCACTTGTGCACTAGATGGCTTAGGGTATGCATTGCCATTATCATAAGCATTCCTGTCCCTATTCATTTTTTTAATGTTATTCTGTTTAAGCCTTTCCAACAGTTGGTCTATACTAATAAAACATCTTTCATAATCGTATTTATCTCTCAAAAAGTCTATATCCGAGGTAATGTCTAAGTTCAAAGCAGAAACCTCTTTAGTAAAGGTCTCAATTTGTAACATATAGTGTTTTATCATAAGATGCATTAAGTCAAAACCCTGTTGGTCAAATAGGGTGATTAATTCTAAATGAAATGGTGAGTCTGCTATTAGTCCAGTGGGGTACTGATGGAATCGTAACCCCTTCGGGACTATATGTTGGTCCAGGCATGCATTAAAATACATCACTTCAAGCTGAAGTTTCTTTAACTTCAGCAATTTAGTGTCAAAAAGTTTCAATTTAACACTGAGAGACTGCAAACTAACCTGTTGGTTGCCGTTAGAACTAGCCGGTCGCTCCTGGTTGAAGCCATTCACAAAAGTCTAATTGGAAGTATTTGTAATCCAATCATTGAAAACTGGAGCATCAATAAGCCCTGTTCTATAATGGGAGCCAGTCCTATGGTTGTCTGAGTGCCAGTGTTCAGAGGGTGGTAATAGTCCTGGCATTGGTTGAGCTTCTGGAATAGAGTTACCAGCAGATTCTTGAATACCATCAGTGTTCTGAAAGTTATCCACCGGTGGAGTAGTGGATGTGCTGGGTTCAGCCGAACGCTGCCCAGCCCTGGTAGTGAGACTCGCATTAATTTGTAAAGCACAGTTGACGTTAGAGTCTCCGTTCTGAAAAGAACATTGCTGCGATAGAGTAGTATCAACTTTGTCCAAATGGGAAGAAAACGTGTCCATTCGCTGGTTCAACACATTTAGGAACGTTGTGAGGTTCAACAACTCAGTCTGTATTTGTTGAGATGCAAACAGATTCGGACTCGCCAGACTGTTAGATACCCCAGATGCCATAAACTAAACTGACAAAATCTACAACAAACTGATGAAATACGATGAAATGAAGTACCAAACAGCAAAGGCAAGACTCGAAGACAAGGTTAACGATTTAATGAAGCGCTTTTCGTTGTCATGTATATGGTAACTTCTTTAGATTCATACACACAAGTCCTTTACAAATTTAAATAGTAAGTACAAAAACATCACATGATCAGCGATCAGCTGATGTTCCATACGTAACTCAAAAGCAACTCATTCAAAAAAATGTTTTCACTCGATTACTCTTACTACATAAGAGAGTGAAATATAAAACTCAAATGAAAAAAGAATACAAATAACCAGCTATAACTCCCGTTAGTTTCAAATAAATGAAATGTAATAATTAAAAAGGGTTAATGTGTATATATATATATATATATATATATATATATATATGAATACACATATAATCTGTAAAAACATCCAACCATTTAAATAAATTAAAATATATTACCTTAAATACAAGTCAAATAAAAGAAATGTTGACCTAAAGAAAATACATTTGGCCTATCGACATTACTCCCATCTTATCAAATGTAGCGATAATGGCTATACTACTGTGCGAAAATCTTGTCCCTCGTAAAAATTACCATGTCCTGTAGTGTACATAACTGTGTCATGTGTATAAGAATTATCTTATTATGCAGTAAGAGTAATCGAGTGAAAAAATGTTTTTGAATGAGTGGCTTTTGAGTTACGTATGGAACATCAGCTGATCGCTGATCATGTGATTTTTTTGTACTTACTATTTAAATTTGTAAAGGACCTGTGTGTATGAATCTGAAGAAGTTGCCGTATACACTACAATGAAAAGCACTTCATTAAATCGTTAACCTTGTCTTCGAGTCTTGCCTTTGCTGTTTGATATTTCATTTCATCGTAATCCTCCTTCTTTCCCAGTAGTCCCTTAGTACTACAAATCTACCATTATTTTCTTTTTTATCCTTTTCTACCACTATTGGTGTTCCTCTTGCAACTAATATAAGTACTCCTTATTTCCTTTGTCCCAGGTACTCTGCTGAATAACCACCCTGAAAACCTTTCTTTATCAAATTTCCATGTTCATTTCTTTCCAAGTGTGTCTCCTGTAGCATAGCTATTTGCAATCTACATTTTAAATATAGCTCACTATTTTTTTTGTATTTTTCTTTGAGACAATTGCCATTTAAAGGCATTACAGAAAGCATCATTTTGTTAAAAAGTTATTATTCCCACCATCTAAGTTTAACAGCTTTTTTGTTAAATGTCTAGTTCCAGCTTTTGTGTTACATGCATACACTGTTAGGCAGGTTGATCTTTTATACAGTTGTTTTTTGTCATATCCATTTGAGCCTATGTCCCACATTACAAAACTTTTTGTTTTATTGAAAGTCCTCAAACAAAAAAACAAGCATAACCCCTTAAAACCTACTAACACATAAAATTATGTACATCTTCAAATATTTAAGTTTTACCCTCCTAATAGGAAAAATTTTCCCAAACTGACAGCCACAGTCACAGGTTTGAGTTAACCTAAAAGAAAGGTTATCCATGCTAAGACACATGGCACAGCCTGTGCTTCTACTAAGTGCTGTCTGGTTTTATCTTATCTTTATAGCTCTCCCAGCTGGAAAGACACTTGAATACTTTCAGAAAACATCATCTCTTTGCCATTTCTCTCTATCAGATTGTCTCCATGGAGACATGAGGAAGAGATAAAGAGCTGCTACCAAGCATACATTTATTTGCTAGAAAAAAGCTTTAACATATTCAATGTTCTTTTTCATTTATTTACTTTCTGTTAAAACTTGTTATTAGGTCAAGCAACGGGCCTAAAAAAGCTTTAACATATTCAATGTTCTTTTTCATTTATTTATTTTCTCTTAAAACTTGTTACTAGGTCAGGCAACTGGCTTTAATCCAATCATTCCCCCATGTAAGAAAAATATATTTTTTTGGTAATATTTTATTTCATTTATACACTTGTTCTCTTTTACCTTTTTTACCATACCCCAAAAATTATCAGTTATATTTATATATTTTAATACTTATCTCTCATCTTTTTTATTTATCCACTTAATACTTTGTACAAAATTAATGAAGCAGCATAAACCACTGGGTTAATTAACCCTAAACCTCTTCCTTTTTTAGTAGCAAAACATTTCTTGTTTTACTCTGTTTAATCTAGAACTCCATATAAATGAAAAAAAAAATCTGCAAGAACTCCTTTTTAAATACTGTTAGCATGATAAATACACTTTCTAAGTATGCTATTTTCCCATCAATACTAAATTTCTCAAATAAGCCTCTTTTCTGAATGACAATTTACATGTTCTCCAGAAAAGACAGGTTTGTCTTATTTCTTCTATTCTTTTCTCCCCACTGAATTATAATTACAGTAGGTACGCCCCTTCATGCATGTCTCCACACAGAAGACGTTTTAGCTGAGAATCGACGGACGTTTTGCTGTGAAAATGTTATGCCTAACACATAAATTTCATTTACTGTAAAATATATACCACTATCTTTACTAAATCACCTATTAAATTTACACACTAATTTGTGCAAATTATGTCTTTTATCCAAATTCAGTTTTTGCACTTATATCATCTGAATATGTCAACGTAACTGGTATTCTTAACTCTACCTATCCTCCTTCACATTCATAACTCAAGCAAACAGTATACAACTCATTAGGCATTCCTGTCTTACAACAATCTTCATATGCACCTCTTGGCTTAGCCTGCCATTTTCAAGTATTTTTACTTTATTATTACTATATGATGACATACATATAATTTCCTAACTTTCACACTTATATTACATCCTTTCATTATTCCACATAAGATTTCAAGTTCAAGTGTATCAAATGCCTTAAGGTCTCCTATCATGATTTTTACCACTTCTTTTCTATTCATATCATCATCCAAAATTTCTCTAAAAATAATAATTCTTGACAACCTTTCCCCTTTATACTATATCCCCTTTATACTATATAAACTATCTTCATAATAATTCCACTTTAGTTTCAAATCTCTTTTGTATTATTTTCATAAAGATCTTACAATCATTATTATTCAATTCCAAAAAAGCAGGTGGTCTTAGGAATAGCCAAAGAATCCATTATTCCAAGTAAAAACTTCTGTTTATTGAAGACAAACAAACATAAGTGCTTTCGCAGTTGAACTGCTTCATCAGATATATTGCACCACTCAATAAAAGCTCATTAAATACTAAACACTCTATATAATCAACCAATCACATCACTAACAAAGACAACACTCAATGTAAAAACCCTTCTTAAAAACATATATGAAAAATTAACATATGCAAAATACCTAAAAATATATGTTCATCTAAACCAAATAGAAACCTTATGTATGAAGTGTGTACCTAAAAAAAAGTACCTATAAAAATGTAAAAAGTGTACAGGATGGAAATTATCTTTATCTGTACATACATCTAGTTTTAGCACAGGTTTAAGGGGAACCTTATCATTTAAACCATGTGCAAAGTCACCTCTCAACCTAATAATCCACTTAGCCTCAAGCTGCTCAGTTAAGTTCCTTATATATCCCTCCCCTCGAATATTCTCATACACTCTACCAATTGCCATAAATTTAAAAATGTGTACTATCTGTCTCAATAACGTGTTTTGCTAAAGCACTGACTTTACTGCATTTGGTAATATGATATATGTGTTCTTTTATTCTATCTCTTAGGATTCTATCAGTTTTGCCTACATAAAATTTCTGGCACAGAGAACAGCAGGTCAAATATAATATATGTACAGACTCACATGCAACTAAAACATTAAAAGTAAAAGTCTTATTTTGATCTGGATGTATAAAAATACCCGAGGTCTCTATGTACTTACAGGCTGTACATTTACCACAAAGTACAGTATTTTTAGTATTACTTGTGCTAACAGTGTCTTTGGGATAGCAAAGTTGCCTTTTTAATGACTTCATATTTTTGAACATAAAATTGGGCTGGGAAACCACTATCTCTTTAATCTCTTCATCTGTAGTCAGTACATGCCAGTACTTCATAATAATATCTGTGTAAGAACTCAGATTATTAGAATAATACATAGGTACCTTCAACTTCCTTGTCTTCCTATGATATTCTCTTCAGTGTTAGTGCTAGACAATTTCTTTGTCTTCTTTATTTTGAATCATTACCACATACTATTGTTTTTCATTTTCTTCTGCTTCTTTCTTTCTGATACTCCCCTTTAGGCTTCTTTTACTTTCTCTGCATGTTTTCTTTTCCATCTCACCATTGTTATTCAGAATTATCTCTGCATCCTCCTTTTGTATTTTTTCCATAATGTCCACCTGAAAACACGTCTTTTATTTTCTGGCTCACTCTACATCACCATTTCTTTAAGTAAATCATCCCGCAACCCTCTTTACTGGCTTCGCCTCCATTTCTCTCACCACTCCCTTATCTCCTTCACACTTCATCTACCTCCCTGTTTCTAGGGGCTGCCTCTGGAATAGAAATAGGAAGTGCTCAAGCAAAATAAGCCCCACTCACAACAATGATGAGTAGGGGAAGTTCCCTGGCCAAATCTTCCCTAGTAGTACGAATATCACCTTGAGTCTCCCCCAAAAAGAGGCAACCAGCCTGATGGGCCTAAACTGGTCAACAAAAGAAAAAAAAAATCAATCAATAAATAAAAAAATAAGTACATAAATAAGGTGAAGAATTTATCCCAAACATAATCCACTGAGTATACATATGTCCTGAGAGGTAGGAGGCAAACTATCTCACAGTAATTCTCATCCAGGAAACAAATGTTTATCTTCCAAGATGTCATTAATAAGACTGAACTCTGCAAGATGTGCAATATGATATGCAGTTTCCTATAGCTACATATTACCATTTAAAGCTTTACAGACCATATATTACATCCCTCCATTTACTTATACAAGATATCCACTTAAAAGGAAATGAATAAAGTAACATATACTATACCCAACTAACACAAATACTGTGCCATACTAATCATTTAAAATAAAACTTTAGGACTACACTAAGCAGACTGTGTGCTTTTTATATAAAAATACCACATTTTTACACAAACAACGTTTTAATAGATGCAACTTTTCTGTTCTTGGTGCAGTCAGCTCTCAAACTTTCACTATATATGTCTGGCTTCTTCAGTGGTCCTCTACATCCACAACACTGCCTCTTTGTGAAGCAAAGCATTTCTTGTCAGCATTACTTGAGGAGCCTTTCTCTGCAGCTCTTGACTATAACAGTAATCATACTCTGTATTTTTTTTTCAGTGACAATTCTGGTTGCTCACTTTCTGTGAATTTTGATGCATTTATTTTATACAGATGCCTACAGTTCTTCCTATACAGATTTATACCTTCCCACAGGCAACACATGACCTATTTAAACAGCTTGACAAACTGGTTCAGCTTCAGGATGTGAACTTTTTCATGGCCTCTGCATTCTTACTTTGTCTCTAACTTTTAAATCTGATGTTACTTGGCAGTTTCTATCATGGGAATATTTCTGTCTTTCCTCTCAGCATTCTTTTTAGTTTTGTACTAATTGTTATACATCAGTAATGCTACTACGGTAGATTATTTTCTTTTTAACATTCTTTATATGAACTGACAGTCTCTGCAGAAAATTATAATATTCCAAAACTAAGAGCTTACAATCCTCATAGGATTTGCTCAAGTTCATTCTCATGCAATTCTTCAATGAATGAATGGTTCTCCTCAATAGCTCCTGTTCATCAAGAATCTACAGGCTTGAATGCCTACTCACACATGTTTTCCCTAATTTTACATTAGGGACTACTGTCAAATATGACATCAATTGTCCCTAGACTTTGAAAATATAAACTTTAACAAACAAATCACACCTGCATTCATTGTGTCTGTCAGTCTAATTATTTCAGAGAACTTGTAACAATAACTCTGTACTACCATTTCTATAGGAGTTGACATTTCTGGCTAATGGACTCTTGCTACACTTCATATATATTTTCATTTTATTTATACATGCCTCATACTTTCTTAAACATGTATATTCGTGGCTGAGTTGGAATTATTTTGCCAGTTTTGAAAATTAAGCTCTGGACACAACCTTACTGAAGATTTTTGATTAGCTATTATTTCAATTTAACTTATTCGGTAAAAGTATTTCTAAGTTAATGTCAGTACATTTCTGGATTCTTTCCCCTTCACTCTTTGGTTAACTGTTGTATTTAACCAAAGAACCTTTAGTTCTTCTAACACTTTTCTGTTCATTCTTTACTGGCAAATATGATATACACATGTCTAAATATCAAGATGATGCAGTCTCAGAGGCAGTTTTTCAAAGTCTAGGGACAACTGATGTCATATTTGACAGTAGTCCCTAATGTAAAAGTAGGGAATTTTTACAACTGATACATAAATCTGTCAAATTCAAACATAATGAAATCCACTAAAAACACTAAACAGCACTTCTGGGTAGCATGGATGTACTCCTCCCACCCCAAATCTCTAACTATACTACCTCTGAGACTGCACAATAGAGGAAGAAAGGAGAATATTAATTTTCCTTACTATTCCTTGATCTCACTGCTAACAATGTATATGCTTTGAAGAAATGGTAGATCTATGGAATAAAGCATCCAGATCCTGTTTCAACAAATCACATGTCCCCCTACTCACATATTTTTATGTAGTTCCTAGCCTGCTGTGTGTTTCATTTTGTGATCATACTTCTACTCATTATGTAAAATCTGCAATCTCGGAGATCTTTTCACAAAGACTTTCTGAACATGTCTTGCAAGGGATTACTGTCTGCCTCTACCGGAACTTCTTTGCTGCAGACATACTCAAGGAATTTCTCATCTCTACACACTACTGCCAACAGTTCATTTCTATCCACTCATGTTTCTTTTGTGAATGTGTAAACATTCTATACCCATAGGCAACTGGTCTATTCCCTGGTGGGATACATATATCCTACACTCTTCTGATTGGCATGATGTTTTTATCTCAAGTGATTTATTCAGCACACAGACTGTATTTTAACATTCCTCCTTATACAACTATATTCATAGGCATTTCAATCTCCTTTTCTGGTTTAGCATTCCACTCGAAGGCTACATCATGCTCTAACAGCTTAGTTACATAGTTATCTCAGACATATGAGATACTAACTTTGCAAAATACTATAATATTTCTATAAACCTCTGCTGTATTGGCTTTGGTATTTGTACAAATACTTTTTTTTTTTGGGTTTCAGGCTTCATTTAACCTAATATTAGCATATGACTCATGTATCAGTTATTTAATTATGTTTATCACACCTTCCAAGCATTTGATTACTTGAGCCCTTTGGAATACTGCTGGGTACTGATTACATACAAAACATTAGTCTAAGGATACTATAATATATTAGATGTGCACAATTTGGAATTTCTTCCACCTAGTTTAATCTGCTAGAATACATGGCTTGTACGTAGTACTAAAAATAACTTAGCATGTGGCACTGAGACTACTACTTCAACTCTAAGCACTAAGTAGTACTTTTTAATCCCTTTACCCACATATTGCAGAGCAAAATAAATGCAAATTATGTCTTGTTTCATGACAGCAATCATACTGTTTATTCAATCCATTCTTTTAAATAATTTTACAACAATAACATTTAACCTTTCATTCACTTCAACTACTTTATTTTTCTCCTGAAGGCTAATGGTATGTACTTTCATTGCAGCATACATCACTGACACAGCAACAGGATTTATTTGTGCTGATACTTTATTTGCAAGCTTCCTATGCCTGTAAATAAACCATCATAGTTGTGGAGAACCTCAGTGCTACTGCTCTACAAAGTATCTAATCTTAGATGTCGCTTCGTCTGTATTATTGTTATTGTTATTGAACATATTTACTATTTGCTTTTGCACTGTACTTTTACCATAACTACATTTTCACAAGCTAAGCAACTAAAAAACATTAAGACAATTAATGGGTACAATTTGAAACATGATCTTTTGTTTCTTATATTTATATTCACATGCCAGCCAAGACTCTAGTTGCTGTTGACTTCCAAGATGGCTGCACACTGATCAACAAGTTAATTTCAGCTCTCTCAGTGAAAAAAAGAAATTCTGACATAAGGGCCTTTAACTCCACCAGTTTTATTAACCCAAGTTATTGGCTAGTAAGTACACTGCTTCATTGTCAACAAAGAAGAAACTTTAGAGAGCCTGAAACAAAATAAACTACAAAAGGTGAAATGAAAACACTAAGAAAAATCTTGCAGCTGATCATAAACAGAAGTTCAAACTCCAGCTTTGTTGCATAATAATGGCTTCCAGTAATCCAGAAGAAAAAAATAAATCAAATGTGCTCAGAGTTGATTAAAATAAATGGAATACTGAAGGAATATATAAACTCAAATAATGGAAGGCTGGAAAGAAAATGGGAGAAGCCTTAAACAGCTATTCAGATGAACTGATAAAACTGAAAAAAGAGATCAAAATGAAGAAAAGGTTGGCTGAGTATGAAGAAAAACGGTTTCATAAAATGGTAGAGTTATAGGACAGAGCACACAGGAAAACTTGAGATTTTCTGTTGTACCACAGAAACTGGAAGGAACAGATTGTATTCATTTTATGAAGGCACAGATAAGCAACTGGACTGGTATCCCATAGCAGGAGTTAACTGAAAGGGCATGTCATGTGTAATCACCAAACATGACAACAAGAATGCAGTTAAGGCCTGTGTTAGTAAAGCTGCAATCACACCAGCAGAAAGAGTTGATTCTGACAAAACTTTGACAGAAGGGCAAAGTATTAAAAACATGGAGATAGCAGAGTGTTTCTTGAAAATGATTACTCCCTGACATTAGGCAGAAGGGAAGGTAATTTATCCTAGCAATCAAGGAATGTTGAGAGGCAGGTGTGAGATTCAAGTTGCTGTAAAATCAGAATATTATGTTTTTTTTCTGGACGATCAAAGTCATTTGTTTTTCAAAACACCTTTATTGAATTATCACTTGAGACTGGCAAACTTGCATTTATATAAAAGTAATCAAACTATACTAACAAGTTCACATTTACAAACACTAAGTCACATGTTCTACACCATATAATCAAAGCAACATTACATAATTGTTCAGTTCCTGCCTTTATTTAAATGTCATTACTCTCCCAAAACATTTTTCTGCATGTATTGTTCCCACAATTTCCATTTTTTCTATATAATTTACTCCTATCTTTTTTCTTACAATCCCACTTTCTGTTCTTTTGTCTCTGTTACAGTATTCACTCCTTCAAGTATACTTTGTTTAGACTTTGGTTTCCATTTCTGGTAACTGCTTTTTTGGCAGCCATTAAAATTAAACTTAATGCCTTACTATGTCTAGGCAATCCAGATCCTGTATCCAAGTTCAAAAAAATAATTTCCTTAGTTACACTCATTTGCTCACCCAGTATTCCTGACAAAGTACTCTGTAAGGAATTTTTATAGTCTGCCAGCTTGCTACACTCTCAGAACATATGTTCCAAGGTACCTCTTTCCTCCCCATTGCACCTCCAACATCAGCCACCTACCTGAGGAAAAATGGAGTCTGCTTGGGGTTTAAAAGTATCTATACATTCACCTGCAAGCAAAAATCCTGAACACTCTAGATTTTGTTGCATATCTGAGATCCAAACATATGAACTCGTGTTGTTTCTTTGTCAATTGTTTATCTAGTCTCTCTTTGCAATCGTTTCTACCTCTGATTGACTCCTATAGTTATCATGCAATATTTTATATGCCCTACTAATTATGCCATTCTTAACAGAAACTTCTGTTCCAGATTAAATTAAAAACTCAACCAGTACAGGGCTTTCCTTTAGAATTCCCCTATTCCTTTCTATTTGTTTTTACAAGGATATCAGTCCCAAATAGGGAAGGCAAGACAATCTCTAGCCTGAAATTCACATGTCTTATTGACCTCTTCCCATTCTCTTACCTTTCTACCTCTAATTATTTGTTCCTGATACCTTGGTTTCTTTGCTAGCTTCCTCCAGTAAATTCCAGCCCCCTCTTGCCTATTCTCTGTACCCTTGACTGCAGTCATCCCTATTGGCAGAATCTCCTTTCTCCATTCCTGTGCTGGCTCATTCCTTAGTGTACTTCCTGCTGCTTTATGAATATATTATGTATGACTGTTATTTTCCTTAAAGATATGCATCCAAAATACAACTCTTTACTTATTTCATGAATTATCCCCTGCTTCATGATCATCCTATTCCACTTTGAATTGCAGCTTTCTGCTTGTATTATGTATAAGAAACTTAACTAAGTAGCTCTAAAATATCTCTTCTAATCAGGTAATCCTAACCTCTTTGTTCCATTGGGAGGATCAATTTATCCCACTTGACTAGTGTCCTCTTCCTCTTCCATGTAAAATCCTTCAATTCTTTATTAATTACTATCCACAACTTCTCCTCTAGTTGATAAAAATATGGCTGCCCTGTATATAAAATTAAATGAACTAAAAACATTTTGGGTTTCCACTCTGCTATCCATAATCACGGGCAAGAGCATTCCGTTCCTTGTTTTTTGTATTATGCTTGGTTTAGTCTCTTCCCACATATCCTTAGCTGCCATAATAAAAGCCTTTTTAATCCATACTCAAAAATACTTTATTTTATCATGTCCCCATAATTATGGGTATTGCTGAACCAGTTCATGTATGGGTACAAAGTTTATAGCTATAGCCTTTGTTTTATTTTTATTAATTTTAAAACTCGAAAAAACACAGAACTGCTTCAGAATGTTCGACAACACTGAGAAGTCCTTTTCTGAAGCTATCCACTACAAAATAATACCTGCAAAAAAAGCCAACTTTTCTTGCAGTAAAATAAGGGACTTAGAAAAGCAAAAATATAACTGGTAAGACGTGCAAGTGGTTCTAAATATAAAGCAAATAAAGGGGAAAGAGAACGCCAAGCATGGTTCCTCTGTTTGCACACAACATATTAGAAATGAACCCTCCCACTACGATATTTGTCTCCAATCTCTCAAATATCCTTCTAATTAAGTTCACTGTTGTGTCAGGAAATGCAAATGCTTTCATTACCCTACTCACATGATCCCTGCTTACTTTGTTGAATGCTTTCACTACATCAAGACCCAGCAACAATTTTCTTACATTCTGTTTCCTTCTGGATCATCAGTGTTCTGCATATCAGCGAAGTGACAGTTCAGTAAATGGCATTTCATCAGAAATGCCATTCATTGAAATCCGCTCTTGTGAGAGGCTGCACCCCCCTTACTAATTACATATACCAACTTTGAGATCACACTACAGTATGGGAAGGGCAAATTTCCTGATCCACACTGTACTTTGATCTCAGTATGAACCTGAGAATCTGGAAGGAACAGACTATATTAATTTTATAAAAGCACAAACAAGCAACTGGACTGGTATTCCACAACAGGAACTGTTAATTGAAAGGGCACATTGTGTGTATGCTCTAAACATGGCTATAAGAAAACAACCTAGACCTTTAACAGTAAAGATGCAACCTTACCAGCAGAAGGTGTTGATTCTGACAAAACTGTGGCAGAAGGATAAAGTACTAAAAGTGGGAGACAACAGAGTGTTTGTGGAGAATAACTACTCATTATGCACCAGGCAGAAGAATAAATGTATCCCATTAATTCAGGGAATGTCGAGAAGCAGGCATAAGATTCAAACTGTTGCACCCAGCTATCTTCAAAATATTTTTCCTGGAGGAAAAAAAATGTTTTGATGGAAGTACATTCTAAGAAAGAAATACAAAAGCCTGTCCAACAAAAAGTGAGCTGTCAAACAGGAGGAGATTCTGCTTCTTGTTCTTCTGGACTGGTAATAAAGACCACAGAGCAACTTTTTCCAGTGTTTCAATGGAAAATGCTTGAAAGAGGGAGAAAGCAGAAGAATGGGTTAGAAGAATAGAGTCTGCACTGGAAATGAAGCAGAGACTGGGTTTGAGAGATGGAGATGATTAGGAATAGAACAGGAGAATCTGGAAATATTGGACTTTGTTAAACTTGTAGGGGACTCAAACATGTACCCTACCTCATGTCAATAAAGTATGGAGAATAAAATCTGTAACTTGGAAATTTACAAATGGGGGATTACAAAGCAATAATTATGTTTGTGAAACGGGACAGAACAAGAAAATCTGCAAACATTGGACTTTTTGGGACTTTGTTAAAGTTGTAAGGGACTCTGAAGTATAAGCCCTACTTCATATCATTAATGTTCAAACGAGGAAAACAGGAGGGAGAAAGTTAACTAAGTAATTTTATTCCTAATAGTACTATTTAAATGGTGAATGATTTTCTTGGCAGGTTATACAGTAATTTTTTTTTCATTTATTTTATGTGTAATTGGAATACTAATGTAAATAGGTGCTCCTGTTTTTTTTCCTCCTTCTTGTTCAGATATAAGACATAAAGGCACTGCAATGTAAAAAAAAAAAGATCTGGTTAAAAGAGCATGACAAAAGAAAAAAATAGTGTGCTTTTTTCATTCTTGCAAAGGGGAATGACTATTTTATGGCCATTAGCTTTACACACTAACATTTTAAGAGAAGGTAAGTAAATGGAATAGATTGAATATTATAAGGCTTTTTTCTAGTAAACAGTTTTGTGAATGATTTTCATGTCTCTAGCAGACAGTCTGATAAAGAGAAATGTCTTGGAGAAAATGTTTTCTGAAAGCCATCAAGTGTTTTCCCAGCTGTGAGAGCTATAAAGATACGAAAAAACTAGACAGCGCTTAACAGAATCACAGGCTCTACCATGTGTCTTAGCATGGATAGTCTTTCTTTATTTTAGCTCGAGTGTGTGCGTGGTTGTCAGTTTGAAACATTTGTTCCTATTAGGAGGGTAAAACTTCAATATTTTAAAATGTACACAGTTTTTTTTTACTGAAAGAAATTTTTATTAAAATTTTTTTCCATATCTTCAAATAGATTGAACCATAAACAATGAAGCATAAAAATAATATACCATAATCAACCATAATCAATTAGTCAACTACTTACAAAAGAAACTATATACAATTGTCAAAGTATACTAGCTATAACATCACGTTTCCATATACAATAAGCAATTTCTATTAACATGCTGTGCTGACTTATCAGTTCAACTTGTAATACTTCATCAACTTTCTGCCAATAAGTGATATATGATGTTGTCTTATCAGTTCTTTTCTTTATGGTTGCTACTTCCATTCGAGACACGAAGACTGCAATTTTCTTGAAATCTTGAAAAGTTGGTAGTGCTATATTTTTCCAGTAAGTCAAGCAATGTCCACAGTAAAGGATATTTTACTTTTGGGACACATTGTGGTATGGGTACATTAAACAAAACTAATAATTTTGTTAACTGAAAAGTATCATTAAAATTGAAAGAAATAATTTCAGACCAATATTTATTCAGTGAATGACAATCAAAAAAACATGTGTTCCCATTAAAGATATTCACAGTTTTGTGTTAAGTTACTAGGATTTAGAGGGGGTACTGTGCGTCTGTGCACGTGCGCGTCTGTATTTTTGTCTGAGGGTTTTCAATAAATCAAGAAGTTTTGCAAGGTGTGGCATAGGTTGAGATGGAGATGACAAGAAACAATTGCATAAAAGATTAACCTGTCAAATAGTCCATGCTGGAACTAGACATTTAACGAAAAAACTGTTCTACATAAAAGTTAGGACTAATAATCCCTCAGGAATATGATTCTTTCCATAATATCTTTAAACGTTAATGGTCTCACAGATGAATACAAAAAAGAAAGAGTAGTGAACTATATTAAAAAAATACAGAGTGCAAACAGCTATGCTACATGAAACACATTTGGAAAGAACTGAACATGTGAATTTGATAAAGAAAGGTTTTCAGGATGGTTACTCAGAGGAATACCTGTGGCAAAGGAAGACAGGGGTACTTACATTAATTGCAAGAGGAGCTCCAACAGTAATAGAAGAGGATTAAAAAGGCAATAATGATAGATTTGAAGTACTAAGGGGCAAGGGACAAGGATTACACTGGCATGTATTTATATTCCACCTAAAACTGCTATAATGGAGTTTAACAAAATTATATGAGAAATAACCAGCTTTCAGCAAGGAATATTACCTACAGGTGTGGACTGGAATTTGATTTGCAACAGTGAAGATATGTCTTGGGGCCCAGAAGGGAAATTGTAACAAAGGAGGGTAGACTTTTAAAGAAATGTATGAAAATATTTGAACTGGAAGATGTGAATTCAGTACTAGGAGCCTGGAGCGAATTTACACATTATACAAAAACTGGCTAGGCTAGACAGAATTTACATTTCACAGGAGCATGTGCATTTAACTGAAGGTCTTGATATGTACCCTAGAACTATTTCAAATCATGCACCAGTAATAACTAAAATAAAAACACGGGGTAATGAAATAAAAATGAGACACTGGCGCTTTCCTACCTATCTGTTGAAAAGAGGGGAATTTAAGGAATGGCTAGTGGAAATTATTCAAGAGCTATTTAAGAAGATAGAAATTTCTCCTGACAATACAGCGAGGGATTGGGTTAAAATTAAAGTGGATTTTAAAAATGGGGTGGAAATGAAAGAAAAAGTGATATGATTAAGAAGTAACAAGAATTATTTAGAGGGACTGACAAAATGTCAAAGTATTACAAAATAGGAGGAATCTCACAAAACAAGAAGAGGAGCAACTGCAGAATGCTAAACAGAAAATAAGGGATTTCCTTGAGAATATGCATACATTTAGAAACATTGCTGTTAAACACGGTTTTTGAAAATAACTCTAAGCACAAAGATTTTTAGTACAATGACTCAGGTAACAGTAAGTAGAAAGGGCTGTCACCACACTTAAGGAGCTTATAACATCTAAGATAAGGGATCCTGTAGAAGTATTAGAAATATTTTGGAAATTCTATGAAAGTCTTTATAAAGCAGAGATGTATGTAAATCAAGAAAAGGTACAAATGGAAATGTTTACAGAAGTATTAAATATGCCAAGGTTAGAGGCAGAGGAGGGCACAGTTACTAACAGTTAGGAAGAGATTAAATAAAAATGGGCCTGTATTACCAATCTACAGGAAAGTCCTCGGGAATAGATGTCATTCCTGTGGAAGTTTGGATGCTAGGACGGAAGAAACCGATAAAGATCTGGAAAGTTTTGTTTAAAAGTATTTTAAAAGGAGGGGAAGTACTAACACCCCAAAAGAAAGCTGTGGTGGCTGTAATACCTAAAAACAGTAAAGACCCATCAGACCCAGCTTCATATTGACCCATTTCAATTTTATACCATGATTATAAAGAATTTATGTCTACAATAGCTAAAAGAATGGCAAAGGTATTGCCAAAATTGATATATGTGGATCAATGTGGTTTTGTGGAGGTAGGCAAACATTTGGAAACATTAACAGAGCAATGATGATCCAGAGGGAAGTATAAAATAAAAACATATCATTGTTGGTGCGTCTTGATGCAGAGAAAGGATTCAAAACAGTAAGCTGGGATTTTAGGAGTAGGACAGTGAAAACATTTGCATGCCCTGGTAGAATAATAAGGTCAATTGGGAGGACATATGATAGGTCAGAGGCAAAAATTAAAGTTGGAGGGTTCCTTTTGGAGAAGTTGTGTCTGAACAGAGGAACCAGGCAGGGTGTCTTCTTTCCCCTTTGTTATATGTGTTATATTTAGAGCCATTGGCAAATAAAATAAGGGACTCATTCAAGGATATAACTGGTGTGGTAATCAACAAAAGTTGGCAGATGACATTATTTTGTATTTGATAAAACAAGAAAAGACCATCTCAGTGTTGTGAAACATTCTGAGCAAGTTTCAAGTCTTTCAGGGATATAACATTAGTGAAGATAAAACAAATGCTGTAAATGTAAACTATGTACCACACATAAACTGGTTCAGCAATACCCACACTTATGGTTATACAACAAAACAGACTACTTAGGAGTATGGGTTTAAAAGGATTTTGTTATGACAGCTAAGGATATATGAGAAGAGACTAAACGAAAGAGAATACAAAAACTGAGGAACTGGAAGCTCTTGTTTATGGATATGTATAGCAAGATACAAGCACTAAAAATGGTTTTATTCCCTTTAAGTTTACACACAGGTCAGGCATAGAAGGAGTTTAGATCATAATTAATAAACAGCTGAAGGATTTTAACTGGGAGCGGAATCAGGCAAGGATCAAATGGATTAAGTTGATCCAACAGAACAAGGTGGTTTAGGATTACTGGATTTGAAGGGATAACTTAGAGCTATAAATCAAAGTGGAAAGGGATGATGATGATGAAGTGGGGGAGGATTCAAAAAATAAGGAGACAGTGTGATTTTGGAAGTAGATCCTTAACGAGAATAACTACAGCCATACAGAATATTATATTTATATGGCAGCAGAAGAACTAAGCCAACATGAGAATGGAGAAAGGAGAGTATGCCGATAGGGATAATTGCAATTAGGATACAGAGAACTGGTAATAGGGGGATGGAACTTACTGGAGAAAAATCTCAACTCAACCAAGGTGTTGGGAAGAAATAACTAGAGAGGGAAGGGTAACAGAATGACAAGAGGTCAATAAGACATCTGAACTGCAACTAGAGACTGCCTTCCCTACCCAGGAATGATAGAGTGTAGGCAAACAGAAAGGGATAGGGGAATCCTAAATGAAAGACCTGCTCTGATAAGAGTTTTTAGTTGAATGTAGAACAGAAGCTGCTGTTAAAGAGATAATTAGTAAGGCATACAAAACACCACACAACAACAATAGGATTCAATCAGAGGAGGTTAGAAAAGATAGTACAAAGATTTTGGTTACGCAATTCACAAGGAAACAATGGAAGGACATATGCATGGTTCCCAAATATGTAGCAAAGTCTAGAAGACTTAGGATTTTTCTTGGAATTGTTTGGA
Source organism: Protopterus annectens (assembly GCF_019279795.1). Taxonomy (NCBI): domain Eukaryota; kingdom Metazoa; phylum Chordata; order Ceratodontiformes; family Protopteridae; genus Protopterus; species Protopterus annectens. The sequence goes on from NC_056736.1 coordinate 677,797,443, forward strand.
TAGGTATTTTTATACCCCAAGCAGACTACAAAATAATTTTTCCTCATGTAGATGTATATGCCAAAGGTTGGAGGTATGATGGGGAAAATAGATGCAACTGAGAACACATGTGTAATGAGTTGGCAGAATTAAAAAAATTCCCTACAGAGTACTCTGTTAGAAATATTGGGGAAACAAATTGGTATACATGAAAACCTCACAAAGGGTTGATGAATGAAGCACCTCTGATAAACCAATAATGTAATGTGATAAACTTAAGAGGACGTGACAAACACGGAGAGCAGAACTGGTCAATAATGACTTTATTAAAATAAAAAAGTGAGCGCTTTCATGTCTCCAAGATGCTTCAGACTTTTAACAAATTTATTAACTAAACATGGCCCTTTTATATTCAAATCATCAAGTAAAAACTCTGCCCCAATTAAATATGTAAATAAACAATTCACAAATTAAAGCTACATTCAAAAACAAGTATGTGCAAGCAAATGAGTAAGTTCCTAATAAAAACTATTTGTAGTAAAATAAAAAGACAACATATATAAACCTAAAACATGTACATATGTTCATGAATTCACAAACTTTTTATATAAAAAATGTATATGCCAAATATAAATAAACAGTGGCTTCAAAGAAAGAATCAAATCTGTGACAATCTAAAGTGTGGCCAACAGATAGTATTATTCAGTTTCAATAAATAATGAAATTATTGTTTTGAGCTGTGATACAGAATCTGAATTGCCTAAATATTGTAAGGCCTTGTTAAGTTTAATTCTGGTGGCTGCCAAGAAAGCATAAGTAAGAAAATGGAAATCAAAGTCTAACCCAACTGTATTTAAGGTAGTGAAAATTTTAATAGAAATAAAAGAACTAAAAGTGGGATCTTCAGAAAACAGCAGTAACAGAGGAAAAAAGGAAATTGTGGAACAATATATGCAGGATAATGTTTTGGAGGAGGAAGAATGAAATCTAAGAAAAAGCAGAAATTAAGCAATTTATGTAATGTTGGACTGATGAGAACTGCACAGAAGAAAAACTGTGATGTACAATGCTAGTAACTGTAAACAAGTAAATATGGTTTGTTTTCTCTTATACAGATGTATGTTTGCCTATATCCTAAGTGTTAATTCAATAAAACTGTAAAGCAGGATACTACTTGATGTCCTGAATAAGTTAACAGCATACAGCAATCTGCTGATTACCTTTGAACAATAAGGCTTTAAAAATACATTCAGCCAAAATATTACTCTTTGCACCAGCATTCAATTTAAACTCATCATGTTGCCTTTTAATTATTAACACTTCTTGCCTAAAGTCTGACTTGTATTAATTTTCTCCTACTTCTGCTACATTTTCAGGCTTTGGTGCATCAATGTTTTTCATTTCAATATTGCCAACAGTGGTGAGGCAGGTAGTGCTGTCATATCACAGCGAGAGGTTGCCAAATTTGATTCTCGGCTGGGGTGCCTTCTGTGCGAAGTCTGCATATCCTGTCTCTGTTTGCTTGGGTTTCCCTCAGGTGTTCCAGTTTCCTCCCACATTCCAAAGACATGCAGTAGGTGGACTGGACACTCTAAATTGGCCACAGATGAAAGCGTGTGTGTGAGATGTGGAAGAACAGCAGCATCAGAGCTACCCACCCAGCGATGTAAACCTTGGCTCAAGATGATTGTCACTGTTGAATTGATATCTCAACCATGTGTAAAAAAAAAAAAAACATGAAAAAGGGGTTGTATATGGATGGAGTACCAATAAAATGCTCACTTTCAACTTTTTATTCAACAATATGCACATTCATTTGATGAATAAAAGGCAAAATGTTGAGTTTAAATTGGACACTGGTGCAGAGAGTAATATTTTGGCTGAATGTACTTTTAAAGCCTTGTTGTTCAAAGGTAGTTTGCTGTATGCTGTTAAAATATCTTTGTAAAATGGTTTTGACACAGTTTAAAATTAATAGAAGGAAGAATGAGTTTCTTATGTGAGTAGCAGCAACTAGTACACAAAGCTTGAATTTCAAATGCAAAGTTTCATCACTTAACATCACGGCTCTCTTTTCTATCCCCATTACTATTGGGATGTGTTCTCCTACGACTTCATATCCATTACTGTTGCAATGCATTCTCACTTACTCGTATACTTGCCTTTCTGTGTGTTATGTTTTGTCTTGCATACATTTATTTTTTCCAGTAATTCTTTTAAATGTGTACTTGCATTTTCGCTAGCTCTTTATACATTCACAACGTCTGACAAGATCACGTCTGTTCTTGATTTTTTAAACAACTTTATTCACAACTTTCTTAATCGGCAACAAGTTCACATACATTAATAATAATGCAAAAAATATAACATTTTTCATTATTTTATACATGCATTATCCATACAGTTTCCATCATATCTGTACATCCTGTCTCTCCTCTTTACTCCTGTACATTATAACACTTTTATATACTTTTCAATTCCTACCAACTAAATGATGAAAAATCCTCTAACATACACATCTGTATACAAAAATACCTGTGTAGATATTTCCATGCAAATATATTGAATCTTCAAGACTCATAGCATACCTTGAGGCCTTACACATTTCATCCCATTGTTCTTTTCTGATATGTCTTTCTAATATTCTCTCCCAGTCTTTTCTAATATCTTCTGGCTGTTATAGTTATGTAGTATTTAATATGCCTTACTAATTATCTCTTTGTTAATAGCACATTCTGTTCATGATTCCACTAAAACCCCACACACCTGGTCTTTCACTCACATTCTACCAACAGAACCTGATATGTAAGGCTTCATCCTACTCTATTGTATTTCTCTTCCAACCTGTTTTATCCTAGTAGCTTAGGTCCTTCTTACTTTCAGTCATCTCTTGTCTGCTTTCTGTACCCTTAGTTGTATGCATTTATAGTAAGTAAATCTCCTTTCTGCAATCCCTTGCTTGTTTATCCTTATAATAAACCACGCAGAAACTCTGCAGTGAGGAGGGTATGAAGTTCACTCCTTGAAATATGTTATACACCTAGTTTACTAATAAAATTTGAACTTTAAAATAAATACTACAAAAATAATAAAATAGTAAGTAGTCCACAGTTGAGTTAAAATGTAATATCCTTTACTGAAGGCACACAAACAAGTGATCCTACTTGAGCATAATGAAAAGCATTAAAGACATTCATTAATTTATATACAATCAGGTTATTTTGGAGCAAGGGAGTGGTTACAGAGGTGGTTCTGTTGAGAGCAATAAAAGCATTAAACGCATTCCTTTAACCAAGTCCCCCTTCCCCTTTAACACCATAGTGTAAACTGAGACTGTGCTATCTTAGAATTGAAACTTAAAAGCTAGAGACAAATTAAAATATATACTATGTGAACAGCTTATTAAGGCTAACCTACTAATCCGAACTTTATTAAGAAACCAACTCACTAACAAAATGAATAACTAATTAACAAAAAAAAAACTACCACTAAACATCTATCAGAATAAATATTAGTAACTTATAAACTGAAACACTTTTAACAAAGATCACTTCCATACCAAATAAATACTTCATTGGGTTTCTGTGCAAAAATTTTATCTTTATAATGCTATATGCCACTGTATGTATAATACACAATACTCTATAGTTATTTCATTCTCCTTAAAGTCTTGCTTCTAGAGCCCTAATCCTCCTGCATCCCTCATACGACCAGCTTGCTTCACCATCTTCTTCCATTTTGATTCCTATCCCTCTTCTTGTACTATATAGAAATGACTCAAATGAGTCACTTTGTAGAATCACTTTCAAATCAGATAGTCCTAAACTAGGGTCTACTACACATGGTCGACATTTCAGAATGTCGAAGACCATATGGCCGAGACCATATGATCGACATTCGAAATGTCGACCACGTAATAATAAAAAAAAGAAAAGAAAAAAAAAACTTACCTTCACACTGCTCCGTTACCCCCCCCTGTAACTTAAATATACCAACTCCGAGATCGCACTACAGTGCAGAAGATGGAAATATTTTCATTCTGCACTGTACGGAGATGCCAGTTCCATATGGTCGACATTTCGAACGTTGATCATATGGTCTCGGCCATATGGTCTTCGACATTCTGAAATGCTGACCATGTGTAAGGGACCCCTAAACTAGCCTGTTCAACAGACAGAATTAATTTACTCCACTTTACTCTCACCCTCTTCCCTTCTCAAATATTTTTCTAACTCTTTATTAACATCTAAAACTTTTCCTTTGTCTTATAAAAGTCTGACCTACATACTGGATTAAAGGAATGAAAATTATTTTCCCTGCCTCCATCTTACTGTACATGTCGATGGCCACCAGTTTCCACACTCTCGCTTTTTTAATACTTTTCTGTTTGGTTTCTTCCCACAAACCTGTAGTTACTACAGCAACATCCCTTTTATTCCATAGATCTAAAATTTTCTTCTTTTCATGACCACATAAATATGGACATTGTTGAACTTATATTCATGTGTATGCACATAATTTACTGTTATACCTTTTATTTTACCTTCATTTATTTTATAGCCTGAAAACAACTTAAAGTGTCATAAAATATTGCACAGCATCCTAATGCCAGATTCACGATATCTATCTAGTACAAAATAATATTCTCGAACAAAACAATTTTTCTTCACCACCACACCAATTATGTCTCAATTTGCAAATCCCTTATCTTTTTAGATAAAGGCTCCAAGTAATATTGCAAACAGTAGAGGGAAATATGTCACTGCCTGCTCCTGTATTCACTTTTCTTTTTTTTTTTAATCATTTGTTGCTTGGTTTAGTCCCACTAGGCTAGTGGCCTCTTATAAGGTGAGACCCAATGTGTCGTTTAAACTACAAGGGGCAACTTGTATAGGATGTCAAGGAATTTCTCCTACTCTTTTCAACAGGTGCCGTGAGATCTTTTAACTCCACATGAACTACCACCAAATTAGGCAGATGGGACTTTTGTTTAGCACCTCATTCAAAGGATGGCACACGCAGGAGTACAGCAACCTCCTTCCCCTCCAAACACTGTATTGCATTGGCAGCAATTAGAAAAAGTTAACCCCATCATCTGATGAACCTTCTGATCTTCCAGCACCAAAAACAAGTGTGCTGCCAGTTGAGCCACTGACACTGCTTAGATGTCAAAAATACTCCTCCCACCTTTATTTTTTACATTAGATTGCATCATATATTCTCATTAACTGTATTATACTATTTGGGAATACAGAGGTTTATAACATCATCCTACTCATGAATTTCCAGCAAACTCTATCAAATACTTTCTTTGCATTTAAAATAATCAGCAGTAATGGATTTCTTATATGCCAATTCCCTCTGAATCATCATATTTCTATGAACATTTTGAAAGGTTTGTCTCTCTTCCTCAAAACCATAATGATGCATATCTATCAGCTTTGGTAACGTTTTTACTATTCTTTTAGCCAATATACACAAAAATTATTTGTAATCCTACTTTAGAATGGAACATTTTTTATATGGGGCAGGGTCTGCTGAATCACTGTGTTTTGTTGATAATGCTATAATAACTGCTTTCTTTCATGATGCAAGCAGTGTAACCCTGTACCCCCCTACAAACACAGAAAAACATTATTAAATACTGCCTTCCAAATGTTCACAACTTCCTTCCTCCTAACGTAAACATTTCTACTAGAGCTTTCCCTTTGTTTGATCATTTCTTATACCAAAAAATATTCCATGTATTACTAACTAATCAAGCAAATCACCAAATTTAGAGTTTTGGATCTTAATTTTCAGCTAAGTAACATAAGCATCAGCAGTTTCTGTAGGACACTGTGCCACTGTGAAGAAAAAATGGTGAATGAATTCAAATTCATTTCTAGGCCTACAATAATTCCTGAACTACTTCTAACCTATGATATTTTTTTTAAACACCTTTACTGAATTATCACTTGTGACAGACACATTTACATTTATATAAAACTAATCAAACTGTATTGTTAAACTTACCCAACATTATGCTTCATATATATTGCCATATATCACATAATCTAAGCAACATTACATAAATTATTCAAATTCCTGCCCCTTTTTTAAACAAGAAACACCTTTATTAAACCAGTTACAACATAGGCAATCATACATTTATATAAATGAAAACAAAGCACACTGACACAATCCTAGTTGCAAGACTTTTACATCACAAACCATAATGACACACTACCAGTTGCCAACATTACACATCACTTATAATCTACTCAATCGTTTTCAGTCCAACATTGCTTATTTAAGTCATGCCTTCTTTTAAATCCCATTCCTTCTCTGTATGTACTGTTCTCACAATTCCCATTTTTTCTATGTAGTTTGCTCTTACCTTCTTCTAAAGATCTCAGTTCCAGTTGTTTTATCTCTGTTACTATATTCACTACTTCTAATGTACCTGGTTTAGATTTTGGGTTCCATTTTCTAATAACTATTTGTTTTTTTTTTTTTTTGCAGCAACCATAATTAGAGACAGCAAGGCCTTACCATGTCTAGGCAATTCTGATTCAGTACCATAGCTCAGAAAAATCATCTCTCTCATCACACCAATCTGCCCACTCAGCATCTCTGACACTGCATCCTGCAGAGAATCAAAGTCTGCCACTCACTGAACACCCAGAAAATATGTTCCCAATTACCTCTTTCTTCCCCGACATACCTCAAACATTTGCTATGTACCTGGGGAAAAATTCTCTGAAGTCTACTTGGGGTCTAAAAATATCTATGTAAACATTTCCAAGCAAAAATACTACATCTTCTAGATTGTGTTTTATATTTGGGAGACATACACATATCCTCCTATTGTTTCTTTATGAATTCCTTATCCCGTCTCTTTTCCCAGTCGTTTCTGACCGCCTCTAATTGATTCTTATAGTTATCATGCAATATTTTATATGCTCTAAATATTCATTTTCTAATGGCAGCTTCTGTTCTAGATTCTACGAAAAACTCTACTAGTGTTGGTCTTTTGTTTAGGACTCCTCTATTTCTTTCTCTTTGCCTATACTCTGATATCAAGCCTTCACAGGGAAGGCAATCTCTAACCTGCAGCCCAAATAAATTCCTGGCATCTTCCCATTCTATCATCTTTCCTGCTCTAGTTATTTGTTCCCAATATCTTGGTTTCTTTGCCAGTTTTCTCCAATAAATTCCACCCCCCCTCTTACCTAGTGTCTATATCTGTAATTACAGTCATTCCTATTGGTAGAATTTCCTTTCTCCATTTCCTTGTTGGCATAGTCTAATGATGCTATTTCATCTTTCTCGTCTTCAAGAAATCTGAAAGAGTTGAACACTTTCAAGGTTTCTTAAACCAGTAACAAGCAGAAATGTGGCACAATGTGCCTTTTTATGATTATCCACTATTCCACATACAATGAGGAATAAATCAAATTTCTGGATCCAAAGGCCTTCAGTTTTCTGCTAAGTTACCAAGCATCACAAGATTTATTCTTGAAAGCAAATACATTTATTTACTTTGCAAATACATTTCTCCAGTTAGGTAAATATTTCTTCTAAAGTAGCACCAAGTGTCATATGGGTGTTTGCCAGTAGGTAATTTCTTATAGCTATACATTACCTTTTAAAGCTATGTATTGCATGTTTTGCAAGCTCCACCTTCTGAGCTGCAGGTCAAGTACAATCCACTGGCCTACGAAGCAATGCACTGCACTGGACAGTAGCAACAGTAGGCATGCATAAGCATGCATGTGCTTTCAAGTACTGTAGACTACATCTATTTATTTATTTATTTAACATTTGTTGACCGGGAAAGTCCGACTAGGTTCCACAGAGCCTGTTTTCAGTTGTGGCCCGGGGAGAAATGCTCCAGATACATGTCTTTGGAATGTGGGAGGAAACGGGAGTACCCGGAGGAAACCCATGCAAACACAGGGAGAACATGCAAACTCCACACAGAAGGCTCCCCAGCCGAGAATCGAACTGGAGAACCTCTTTCTGTGAGATGACGACGTTAACCGCTGCACCACTGCGCCGCAGGTAATAGAATGAGTAGATGCCATTCATTTATTTGGATTGCAGATTACAGATTGCCTTCCCTGTTATGATTTCAGAGTATAGGCAAAGAGAATGAAATAGGAGTATCCAGTCCATCTTATCAATTGTCTGTATCAATAATTGCAGTGTATATGCTAAACAAATGCTATAAAATGGCCAACTAAGGCTCAAATATATTTTTTTCAACAAGAAACATCTTTATTAAATTATTACTTATGAGTGACAAAGGCAAGCATACATTTATATAGATGAAAACTAACCATATTGACATAATTCCACTTGCAAGCATTTTACATCACAAACCATACGGACACAATTTTAGTTACAAACATCATACATCACTTACAATCTATCCAGTCATTGTCAGTCAAACATTACATAGCTCATTCAAATCCTGCCTACTTTTAAACCTCACTCCTCCTCTGTATGTATTCACATTTTTTCAATGTAATTTGCTCCTAACCTTTTCTAAAGATCCCAATTCCAAATTTTTACCTCTGTTACTATACTCACTACTTTTAGTACAGTTGGTTTAGGCTTTGATTTCCATTTTCTAGCAATTGATTATTGGCAGCCATCATAATTAGACTCAGTGAGGCCTTACTATGTCTAAGCAATTTTGATTCTGTAACATAGCTCAGAAAAATAATTTTCCTAGTTACACCAATTTGTTTACCCAGCTTGTCTTATAGAGTAGTCTGCAGGAAATCTTTAAAGTCTGTCAGCTCATTATACTCCCAGAAAATATGTTCCCAATTACCTCTTTCTTCTCCATCACACCTCCAACACTGGCTATCTACCAGAGGAAAAAATACTTGGAGTATAAAAATATCTATGTAAAACTTTCTAAAATCTTCTAGATTTTATTGCATATTTGGGAGACAAACATACATCCCCCATTATTTTTTCTGAATTATTCAATCTCTTTTCCCAACCCTTTAACTTCCTCTGATTGATTCTTATAGATATCATGCAATATTTTATATGTTTTGGTAATTATTCATCTTTTTAACAGCAGCTTCTATTCTAGATTCTACTAAAAACTTTACCAGTGCTGGTCTTTTGTTTAGGATACTCCTGTTTCATTCTCTTTGCCTATACTCTGAAATCATGACAGGGAAGGCAATCTGTAATCTGCAATCCAAATAAATGAATGGCATCTTCTCATTCTATTACCTTTCCCTTTGCTCTCAGTACCTTGGTTCCTTTGCCAGTTTTCTCCAATAAATTACAGCCCATCTTATCAATTGTCTGTATCAATAATTGCAGTCATCCCTAACAGAAGAATCTCTTTTCTCCATTCCCGTGTTGGCTTAGCTCTTAGAAAACTTTATGCTACTTTAGAAATATGATATTTTGTATGATTACTGTTAATCTCCTTAAAGGTCTGCATCCACAATTATTTTATTTATTTATTTTTATTTTACATTTGTTGACCGGGCTAGTCTAACTGGATATATGTCCATTTTCATTAGAGGCCTGGGGAGAAAAGCTACACATAAGCAAAAATTTACAACTTCAGGTACAGATAAATAATTCTGTAACAACTTAAGGTACATTATTATTTTGAGCTGAAGAATACTCATTTATCTAGACAAATAGTATTATTAAAGGAGCAGAGAATAAGAAACAGAGCAACAAACTATTTTAAAGTGTCAAACAAAAAGAAAGAGAGGTAAAGAATACAACACAAATAGATGTAGCAGCTCAAGGAGCAGTATTTAGCAGAGTTATACCATTTATCCTATAATAGCACAGCAACTTAAAGGGAAGCAAGTGGTAGTAAGTAAAAAGAAAGTTTATATGGATGTTTTTATGTGTTGAATAGATTACTACTACTTGCTAAGGAAGTACAGAATTAGAAAAAAAGAATATGAGAGTGCAACTGTTAAAAATACTAAAATAAAGTAAAGGTGTGACTACTGTATGAGGTATGGAGAGAGTAGGAATCCAAATGCAAATGGTAATGTGGGAAGACTACAGAGAAAGTGGTGGTAATATTAGTCTGAGTTACTACATGGGCATAACCAGTGGTTACAAAGGTGTTGTTTGAGTTGTTTTTTGAACATTTTTACTGAGGACAGAGATGAGAGTTCAAAGGAAAGGAGGTTCCAGGATTTGCCAACAGTGTTGGCGAAAAGAGAGTCACCGGCTTTATTTTTGGATTTGACTGTGGATACCAGTACTTTATTGGCTGAGTGAAGGGTTGGCAAATCACTATAGGGGGTAAGAAGGCTAGTAAGTATAGGAGAATTTTTTGGAAGATAGAGGATATTATGGGCGATAATAAGTTGTTTAATTTGGAGTTGATTATGAAGTTCTAGCCATCCTACTTGTTTTAGGTTTTGACAGTGGTGAGTTCTAAATGAGGAGCCAGTAGCAAATCTGGCAATATTGTTGCAGGAGGTAGTTAGTTTGTTAAGGTTGTTTCTTAATAGGTTGGTATAGATGGGACAGGCATAGAGGAGGGTGGAAATTAGATGGGTGAGGGCAATAGTTGTTCTAGCTGTTGGAGTAAGGAAGGGTTTAATCCTATAGAGGGAGCCTAATTTTCTGTTTACTGTTTTTATTGCAGTGTTAATATGTATGTCAAAGCTAAGATTATGGTCTATAGTAACCCCTAAGAGCTTGGTAGTTGGGTCAGGAGATATAATGATACCATCATTGGATATAACTGTGAAGTGAATTGGGGGGAACCTTTGCGTGGGAGTGAAGAGTAGTAGTTTTGTTTTTTTAGGATTCATGAGGAGGCTATGCTGTAAGAATCATCTTTCTACGCTGTTGAGCACTGTTTGGGTAGTGGCCTGAAGGTGAGATGTAAAGGTAGCTGAGCATATTATTGTGGAGTCATCAGCATATTGGATACATGGAGCCTGAGGAATGATCAAATTGAGATCATTTATGAAAATTGAGAATAGGAGAGGGCCTAGGATAGAACCTTGAGGGACTCTTAGGGTAATAGGAAGGTGAGAGGACAGATTATTTTCCCAGAGCACAGCCTGTTGCCTATTCTCAAGGTAGGATTTAAACCATTTTAAAGCCTGTATATCTAGTGAGAGAGAACCAAGTATGTTCATGAGAAGTTGATGGTTGACCATGTCAAAGGCTTTTGATAGGTCAGTAAAGAATGCTGAGGATAGAGTATTGTTGTTTCGGTTATTATTAATACAGTCAGAAAAGGATAAGAGGGCTGTGGTGGTACTATGGTGAGGCCTAAAGCCATGTTGGCAGTTAGCTAGTAAGTTATTTTTCAGTAGGTGGTCTAGTAGTTGGCGGTGGATACATTTTTCCATAATTTTAGATAAAGGGGAGAGTAAAGCTATTGGACGGTAGTTAGAAAGTTCAGTTGAGTTGTCTCCTTTGTGGAGTGGGATAATATGGGAGACTTTCCAGATAGATGGTATTGTTTCTTCCATGATGGTTCTATTTATAAGGATGGAAATAGGAAAGGATATTGCTGCTGCAGCTCTCTGTAGATATTCTGCTGGTAAATGGTCAGCTGAGGGGGTGCAAGGTTTTAGTTTATGAAGAAGAGTGCAGATGAGGGATGTTGGGACTGGTTGTAAATTAAATGATGGGGTTAAAGTTGACAAGGAGGATGATAGATGTGTGTTAACAGGAGGTAGTGAGTTGGCGAGAGTTTGGACTGCTTCAGTGAAGAAGGTATTGAAGGCATTAGCAATATGCTTTGGATTTTCATAGTTGGATCCTGTAGGGGTGGGAGTTTTGGACTGTCCTGGGTGGAGGAGTCTGTTAATGCCTGCCCAGAACTTTTGTGGTTTATATTGATGGGTTTGCTGGTTGTTGTGATAGAAGTTCCTTTTATCTAGTAGTATAGACTTTTTGGTGACATTTCTCAACTGTCTAAATGTTAGATGATTAGCAGGGTTTTTAGTTGCTCGCCATTTGGCCCAGATTTTATTTCTCTGTATAATTTTGTGCCTTGTTTCTTTTGTTAGCCATGGAGCAATTTTTATCCTATTTCTCATTGAGCGAGATGGGGCATGATGGTCCAAGATTTCTAAGAATTTGGCAATAAAGTAGGATACAGCTTTGTCTAATTGGAGGTATTTTAGGGGTGACCAGTCACATGCTTTCATTTCAGTTTGGAAGTTAATAGGGTTAAAGTTTTTGTTGGACCGAATGGTTTTATATAAGGTTGGTTTACGAGTATTCATTTTTTGTCTGATTATGTGGGTCAGTGTGATTATGTAGGTCAGTGAGTGGTCACTGATATCATCAGGAAGGATTCCTGCATCATAAGAAAGGGGCTGACTGTTTATTAGTATCCAATCTAGAGTTGTTTCCTTGTTGTTGGGTTTATGGATCCTGGTGGGGGAGGTGATAGTTTGAGAAAAAACATAAAGGTTTATGTGGGTAGTCCAGTTGTCTGAGATGCAGGTATTCCAGTCAGTATTAAAGTCACCCAGTATTATGGTTTCTTGTGGGTAGTTGGTTGACAGCCAGGAAAGAATATTTTCCAGGATGGTTATGTTGTTACCAGGAGTGAGGTAGGCACATATTATATAGCTAGAACTGTGGGTGTTGATTTGGAGTTTAGAAATAAGGATTTCTGTTCTACTAGTAGAAGGTGGTTGCACATTTATTGGTGTTAATTGCAATTCTGCTTTGTATAGTATTGCTACACCCAGCCCCTTTTGGTTATACTATCTAATCTCATTATATTGTATCCTGGTGGGGTGATTTCATTGTCAAGTGTTGCAGGTTTTAACCAGGTCTCTGTTAGGCAAAGGATGTTGAAGGAGTGGATATCTAAGAGGGCATGGAGGTGGGCAACTTTATTGTTTAGGCTCAGTATATTGAGGTGAGCTATGAGGAGGGAGTTTGATACTTTTGTGATGGTTTGAGAAGTAGAGTGATTTTGACTGTGAGGGTTGGTGGTGGTTGTAGTGTTGGGGCCAGGGTTTGGATGGATGTCACCATCTAGAAGTTTAGCATTTTTAAGCCTGTGTATGATATTTAGGAATTTACAGTGTATATATTTTGATTTCTTGGGTTGGTTATAGTTGATGTGGACTAAACGATGAAACTTTGGTATTAGATAGGTGGATGATGAGGTAATATTAATGTAGTTATGGTAAGGTAGTTGGTCTGTCAAGGTTGCTTGTTTAAGGGACTGACTGTAGTAATTCAAGGTCAGATGTTCATATTTAGTTAGTGTATAGGTTATAGTTAGTAAAGGTAAGATGGCAATTAAGAGGAATAGTTGTTGGTATTTGAGTCTGGGTAGAGAGGCCATGTTGATAGGTTAGGTAATTAAATAAATTGTGGTAAGGTATCTTACTTGGTTTAGCACTTTCGGCAGTACATTGACATCTTCAGTCTCTCCCAGTCCCCTCCTTGTTTCTTAAGCTCCCCCTATGTTTCAGCATCATTTGTTTATACTATGAATTATAGATTTCTGCTTGTGTTGTGTGTAGGATGCTTAACACTGTAGCTCTGAAATACCCCTTCAAATTGAGCAATCCCAATCCCTTGTTCTGTTGGAAGAATCAGTTTATCCCACTTGACTCTTGCCATCTTCTCCTCCCAGATAAAATCCTTCAGCATTTTAACTGCTGTCCACAACTTCTCCCCTGGTTGATAATAATACGCCTGATGTGTGTATAAGACTAAAGGGACTATAAACATTTTAACGGCTTGTATTTTACTATCCATATCCATATAATAATGCTTCCAGTGTCTCAGTTTTTTATTAGCTTTTGGTTAGTCTCTTCCCACATATCCGTAGCTGCCATACCAGAATCAATTTTAATTCATACTCCTAAATACTTCATTTTATCATGTCCCAATAAATATGGATATTGCTGAATCAATTTATGTGTGAGTACATAATTTACCACTACTGCTTTTGTTTAAGCTTCATTAATTTTGTATCCCGAAAAGATCTGAAACTGTCTCAAAATGTTCCACAACATTGTAATGTCCTTTTCTAGTTTTATCGGGTCTTAAATAATATCATCTGCACATACAGCCAACTTTTCATAGCTAGCATATCAATTATATCCTTGAATTTCTGAGTGCCTTATTTTCTTTGCCAATAGTTCTAAACTTAATACAAATAACAAACAGGAAAGAGGACACCCCTTCCTGGTTCCTCTGCTCAAGCAAAATTATCAGAGAGGAAACCACCCCATTTAATTTTCACCTCTGATCCCTCATATATCCTCCTAATCAACTTTGTAATTTTATCAGGGAATGCAAATAATTCCAATGCCCTGTTCATAAAAACCCAGCTTACTCTGTCAAATGCTTTTCTGCATCAAGACCCAACAACAACAGTGGTATTTTCTTACATTCTGCCTCCCTCTGGATCATCGATGTTCTGTTAATGTTGTCAAATGTTTGCCTTCCTTTTACAAAACCACAATGATCCACAGCTATCAATTTTGGCATCACTTTTGCCATTCCTTTAGCCACTATTGGCAAAAACACTTTATAATCATAGTTTAGTATCGAAATGAGCCTGTATGAAGCTGCATCTTAACAATCTTTACCCTGTATTATAGCTACCACAGGTTTCTTCCAGGATACTGGTACTTCTCCTCCTCTTAAAATACTGTTAAACAAGACCTTCCAGATCTTACACTTTTTTTCCATCCTAGCTTCCAAACTTCCACAGGAATGCCATCAATTCCTGGGGACTTTCCTGTGGATTGGTTATACCATCAGCATTTTTATCTCATCTCCTTCTAGCCTGTTACTGAGCCTCATCTACTTCTAATCTTGATATATTTAATTCTTCCATACACATTTCCATTTGTACCTTTTCGTGACTTCCACATTTCTCTGCTTTATATAGACATTTACAGAATTTCTGAAATAAACAGCACAAACACCCTAGCACTTGGCAATCCAATAGCAGGCAAAAGAAAAAGCGAAATAAACAAACTCCAAAACACTTTTAATATAAGACAAATAAACATGGTTTAGCGCTTTCGGCAGTACATTGACATCTTCAGAACCACAAAACAAAGTAAAAACTAGCTTAAATACTTTTCAAGTAAATGAACTCCACCCCCAATGATGAACCAATCAATGTGTAATAGACCAACCTCTAATAAAAGTAACACAAATGCCAGTAAAAAAATATAACCATATACAAGTTTGTTAAAAAATAAAAAAAAAATCTCAAATAATATTGGGCCGTCTTTTAAGTTCACTGGTGATGGAACACTTTCGTTTAAGCCTGGGGAATTGGCGGCATTTAATCTTAGTTTCCACACCATTTCCCTATGTCTCAATAAATTTTTCCAATCACAACAAAAAGGAGCATTGTGAACCTGCTCCAACACTAGAAACACACTTGTCAAACCATCACAAACCGTAGAATGGTGTGCCAGTACACTTTTATTGTCAAGTTTCTGGATGCTGTGTATGGGTTGGTAAATTCCACTGTTTAGCCCATTAATTATCTTGCCAATGTAGAAAGCTTGGCAGGACTGACATATAGCAAGGTACACCACCTTCTTGGAGAAACAATTAAATTTACATCCGCAAAGCCATATTTTGGCCACACTGTGCAAGCATCCACTATAGTGGTCTTCAATAAATCTGCACGGTTTGCATCTTCCACATTTTACACCAGCCAAGTACCCCCATTCTCCGGTGGTTTCCTCTCAAGCAAATCTTTGATGTCAAACTTGGCCTAGACTCTCCGACAGATCTAGTGTTCTCGTCACAATTAAAAAAACATTTTTTGCTATAATATTTTCAATACTGTTTACATCAAAAGTGTAGTGCAAAATCATATTGTTATAAAAGTTGGTTCGTTTTGCAATATTATTGTCATAATAATAGGGCCGTACTTGCCTACCCTTTCAGGGTGGCACTGGAGGAGTTTTTTTCTCTTTGAACATGAAAGTTCCATCACCAGTGAACTTAAAAGAAGACACAATATGGTTTGAGATTTTTTTTAACAAACTTGTGTATGGTTATATTATTTTACTGAGATATAGTGGTTTAAATGTTTTTTCTTACATTGCTGTTCTTAACCAACATTTATTTGTGCAACTTACTTTTATTAGAGATTGGTCTATTACACATGGATTGGTTCATCATTGGGGGTGGGGTTCATTTACTTGAAAAGTATTTAAATTAGTTTTTACTTTGTTTTGTGGTTCTGAAGATGTCTAAATACTGATAAAAGCGCTAAACCACATTTTTTAGGTTCATAGGTTCATACTAGGCTACCTGCCCTGGGGCATTTATAAGCCTTGCCCGATTGTGTTTGGCTTACGCCACCCCTTGATTTGAGTATACTGTGCACTTTTTAATGTTTAGTTTACTGTGCCTCTGTCTAATAGTGACACAGAAGTAATCCCCGGGACAAACCTACGATCCCCCATCCACTCATCAAGATTCTTCTTGAAGAGTGTCAGTGAGGTGCTCTGCCTAACATGAATTGGAATTCTATTCCAGAGTGAAGGGAGCCTCTGGGTTATGAATCTGTCCCTCCAGCATGTTCTATTTATTTCTGTGCTGAGGTTCAAGTCCCTTGAGCGCGTGGCTCTAAGGGATTTAGATTTACTGAGGTGGAGCATGTCCATTAATTCTGGGTTGGACATAGCTTTATATGTCAGGCATAGATCGCCTCGAAGTAGGCGGTATTCAACTGAGTAGAGCTGGAGTTTTTTTTAACCGAGCAGCATATGGCATCTGTTTGAGTCCCTTGATCCTCCTGGTGAGGTACTTTTGGGGTCTTTCTAATTGCTGCAGGTTTCGGGTAAGGTACATCCCAAAGGGTCATTGTATTCTATGATGGGCCTGATGAGGGATGAATAAAGGGGCACGATTACCTCTCTTGATCTAGATATGAATCCTTTCATGATGAGGTGGGCTATGTAGAAGGTCTTTCTAACCACTTTGGCAATGTAGTTGTCAAAGGAGAGATTGCTATCAACTTGGGTCCCCAGATCCCTAATTACTTTCTCTGTATTTAAAGGGTTACCACCTATGTGGTAATTTGTTGGCACATTGTTTTTGCCAAAGGGTATGACTATACACTTTTTGACATTTAGCTTTAGACCATGGCTCTGGCACCAGTTATCCGTCTCTGCGAGACCTTTTTGAAGGATGTTTGTATCAGCTGGAGAGTCAATTATGGCGCCCAGTTTGCAGTCATCTGCGAACTTGGTGAGCCATAGTCCACCCACGTTGGCCTGTACCTCAGAAAAGTAAATACCGAACAAGAGAGGTCCCAGGACAGAACCTTGTGGGATGCCACTTGTGACCGGTTTCGAGTCTGACATGGCTCCAGCAACTCTGACTCTGTGGGTTCTGTCTTTGAGCCAGTTTGCGGCCCATCTTGTGACATGGGGGTTGATATTTAGGCTGGATAGCTTATCTATGATGCCCGAGTGGGGTATTGTGTCAAATGCCTTTGCGAGGTCCAGATAGGCTGTGTGGACTACCTTCCCTTCATCTATGGCCTTGGTGACTGTTTCGAAGAAGTCGACCAGGTTCAAAAGGCAGGATCTGCCCTTGACGAAGCCAAATTGGGTAGGATCTAGCATCTGTAGGTCCCCAATGTCTTTGTTTATGAGTTCCATGATGATCCTCTCCATAGCCTTGCAGACTAGGCTAGTCAGGCTTATGGGGCGATAGTTTCCAGGGTCCGCAGAGGTGCCACCTTTGTGGAGTGGGACCACTGTTGCTGTACGCCATTCTTTGGGCACATATCCTGTAGTGAGGCTGAGATTGTACAGCAGTTTTACTTGAGGGATTAGTTCTTCTTGGAGTTCATGTAGGACGCAACCCGGGACACCATCTGGTCCCATGGAAGCAGTGTTTTTTGCTTTGGAGAGGGCGGCCTTCACCTGAGCATCAGAGATGTTTGTGAGGGTGCACTCTGCCGGGATAGATACTTGCTCTTTTGGGGGGGGGAGGGGGGGGAGAAGTTTGCAGTGAACCTGTCTGCCGAGATATTGGCGATGTCTGTGGGTTCAGTGTATTTTTTTCATTTAGAATCAACTCGGAACAAGTCTGGGAGTTGCATCCCAGGTTCCTAACATAACTGAAAAAAGCCTTATGATTGTCTTTAGTGTCCTGTGCAATTTTTCTCTCGAAGCTGGCCTTGGAGGATTTTATGAGGGATCATAATTTTTTGCTAGTACTGATCAGAGATGCCTTCCCTTTTAGGGATTTTGCTCTATCATGTAGTAGCTTCCTCCTTCTGTTGTACAGTTTATTTATGGCTGGGGTCCACCAGACTGGACGCCTGCCTTTGGATGACTGGGTCTTGATTTTGTTTGGGATAGCATGATCCATGCATTCCTGGAGATGTTCGTAGAATGCGTTTATATAGGATTCTGCAGTTTGGGCTGTAGTTTCCACTGGCCCTGGGGCCTTGAAGGATTCCACTTCAGTTTTGAGAAGTGTGAAGTTCGCTTTTGAGAAGTTTTTCACTGTGGTTTTCTGGGCTGGGGGTGGGGTCGGGATGTGGATATCCAGTGAAATTAATTTATGGTCTGATCTTAAAAATAAGGGATATACTTCTGGTATGGAACATAGAGTCCCCATGTTGGTAATGATCAGGTCTAGCATGTTTTCCCCTCTTGTGGGAGTGGTGACTAGTTGTTCCATAGCATTTGAGTTTATAAATTCCAGGAACCTTTGGGCTAAGGTGCTGGGGCTTGAGTAATGCTCCCAGTCTATGTTTGGGTAGTTGAAGTCGCCCAATATAATGGTGTTCGGAGAGATCTTCATGTTCTCCAATGTTTTCAGGAAAGCCGAGTGGGATTCCTGACTTTGAGAGGGTGGTCTGTAGGATGCTATAAACTGAAAAGCAGTCTTGCCCACTGTCAGTTGCACATGGATGGTCTCCGATACTTTGTGCAATGCCACTAACCTGGAGGTGTGGATATCCTTGATAAATATGGAAACTTCCCCTCCTTTTGTGGTTCGGTCTGGGTTTTGGGGCCGAAAAGCATGATATGAGGTATAACCTGGCAGTGCTGGGGTGCTCTCTGGAGCCTTGAACCAGGCTTCTGTCACTGCACAGATATCGATGTTCTCCATACTGAGGAGAGCTTTGAGTGCATGCATCTTGAGGTTAAGACTTCTGGCGTTTAGCAGCATTACCCTTAGTTTCTTGTTCCTTGTGCTGTCTATGGAGGTGGGTTTGACTTTTGAGCCTTGCCTAAAAAAGGCACTATGGGGGTGGCAAGAGCCTTTGCCAATATCCGAAAGCCCAGGGGTGACAGGGGCAAGCTGTCCCTAATGAAGCAACGTGGCTTGTCGAGCATGTCATCCCAGGCTGACAGACACTGGATCCCCTTTGAATGACACCAAAATTTTAGCCAATTGTTAAAATCGATCATTTTGTCTTTATACTGTGGCATCATTCTAGGTGAGGGTAAGGTGCAGCTCAAAGTCAGGGTCATACCGGCCTGGGCTACATGATCAGAGAGCTCCTCTATGTCTCTTTTCATGTAGTCGAGGGAGGTACATCTCAGGTCATTCACGTCAGCATGTACATATTTGTATTTGCTTTGGAGTGACATGAGTGCTTGCGTTATGTGGAGGATCCTAGCGCCTGACAGGCAGCTCACTGTGACCTTCTCTTTATTCAGCCTGGTGAGCGGGACGCCAGTGTGTCTGACAATAGAGTCACCTATTACAAGAGTATCAGGTGTGTTATTCAGCCTTAAGGGCTGTGACTGCTTGGCACACTGACTTTGTGTGCTATGTGTTGTATGTGTTTTGTTTTGGGGTAGCGTTTGCTTGCATGTCTGCTTTGGAGGTCTCTGTTGCTTAGGTAGATTTTTATTTAGAGCCTCTGAGTATGTTTTTGTGTTTTTATGTGTTTGATTCGCTGTTGTGGTTGGACTATGTGATACTGGAATTGTGTTGTGTGAAGTTACCTTCTCCTCCTGACTGGTTACACCAGTTCTGAGATGAGAGAGCTCAGCCTCCAGTTTGGCTATATGGTTGCATCTCTCACATATATTTGAACCTGTTTGGAGGAGGAGAGGGTTGTCCATGTACATGAGACAGTTGTAACATTGCCTCAAAATTCCCAGATTCACCAGCTGGACTGGAGAGGAAACCATTGACTGACCTTTGGACATGCTAGAGTAATATAGGGAACTGAATTAAAACGGACCAATAGGGGATAAGGTAATCGTAGAGAGTATAAGAGTAGGTAGTGCTTATGGTTTATTAGTGCTAACTTGTAAGATTACTTATTTGGACAGTGAGGGGCCTTAGAATGAGAATATGGTGCTTAATTTGAGAGATAGAGCAGTTCTAAGGGAAAAAGTGAAGAGCAGACTTTGTGGAGCCAGGAATAGTTTAAACCCAATTAGGTGGCACTGCCCGATGTTGCGCTATGCGCAAAAATGCACAAAACCGTGCAAAAGAGGGTTTTAAGAGAGGGAGATCAAGGAGTTTGGAATTGACCCAAAATGGCCAATAAAACTACAGTTTCAAGGCAGTAACCACTCCCACAGGGGCAGGCAGGCTGCTCAATGTTTATCACTGCCACTGATGAACACAGAGACTTCCCTTTAGCCCAAGCAAACAATGGCCTCCAAGAAACTTACAAACAGTTCAGAACAGCAAATCTGTAACTGAACTTTTTTAAATCTCAGAAAAGTGCGAGAAAAGCAAGATTTTTTTGTTTTTGTTAAGGAAAGCAGAGGTTCACAAGTATCAACAAGTTAGAACAGTGCAGTAAATGACCCCACACTTGAGTGATAGGCCAGAGACAGATAAAATGCAAGTTTTAAGAAAAAAAAATGATTTTAAAAATAAGTGCAGGCAGGAAATTCAGTAATCAGCTCTAGGTTGTGTTCTAAATACAGTTACCAACACAGAAATCAAGTTTAACAAGCCAGAAAATGCTCAAAAGTAGGCGGCAATGCAGAAAAACTTAACAAATAATCTGAAGCAAAATACTTAAAATCTCAAAAGTGGCTCCTTTCTTCTCTCAGCGTTTTCTCCTCTTGGTGGGTGCTTCACCAACAGCCAACAAGTCCGAAAAGACACCAAAACCACGAGGCAATCGGGTTTTAAGAGAGGGAGATCAAGGAGTTTGGAATTGACTCAAAATGGCCAATAAAACTACAGTTTCAAGGCAGTAACCACTCCCACAAAGGCAGGCTGCTCAATGTTTATCACTGTCACTGATGAACACAGAGACTTCCCTTTAGCCCAAGCAAACAATAGCCTCCAAGAATCTTACAAACAGTTCAGAACAGCAAATCTGTAACTGAACTTTTTTAAATCTCAGAAAAGTGGGAAAAAAGCAAGATTTTTTTGTTTTTTTAAAGGAAAGCAGAGGTTCACAAGTATCAACAAGTTAGAACAGTGCAGTAAATGACCCCACACTTGAGTGCTAGGCCAGAGACAGATAAAATGCAAGTTTTAAAAAAAAAAAACGATTTTAAAAATAAGTGCAGGCAGGAAATTCAGTAATCAGCTCTAGGTTGTGTTCTAAATACAGTTACCAACACAGAAATCAAGTTTAACAAGCCAGAAAATGCTCAAAAGTAGGCGGCAATGCAGAAAAACTTAACAAATAATCTGAAGCAAAATACTTAAAATCTCAAAAGTGGCTCCTTTCTTCTCTCAGCATTTTCTCCTCTTGGTGGGTGCTTCACCAACAGCCAACAAGTCCGAAAAGACGCCAAAACCACGAGGCAATCAGGTTTTAAGAGAGGGCTTATATTGTCTTATATTAAACATGTTTTGAAGTTTAAGTTTATTTTGTTTTTTCTTTTGCTTGCTATTGGATTGCCAAGTGCCAGGGTGTTTGTGCTGTTTATTTTACTGACTTCTACACTCTTCGGTGATTTTCTGTTTTAGTATTTTAGAATTTCTGAAATATTTATAATACTTCTACAGGGTCTCTTATCTTCCTTGTTACAGGATCCCTAAGCTTGGTGACAGCACTTTCTGCTTTCTGTTGCCTGACACGTTGTGCTAAAAGATTTTGCCCTCTAGCATTATCATCAAAAAGCAGTTGCTTAATGGCAATCTTTCCAATCTCATGCATAGTACTGGGGCAGTACCTTATTTTCTGTTTAGCATTCTGCAGTTGATCCTCTTCTTGCTCTGTGTGATTCCCCCCTTTAATATCTGTCAGCCCCCTCTAAGTACTTCTAGTAACTTCTTAACTACATCTCCCTTTCTTTTATTTACAGCCTATTTTTAAAATTACACTTTAATTTTATCCCAGTCTCTATAGTTATGTTTTCAGAAGAAATTCCTATTTTCTCTAATAGCTCCTGAATAATTTCCACTACCCATTTCTTAAGTTCCCCTCTTTTTAACAGATAGGTGGGAAAGTGCCAGTGTCTCATTTTTATTTCATTACCCTGTGTTTTTTAGTGATTTTTGGTGCATGATATGAAATAGTTATTGGGTGCATATCAACTAATTCAATTAAATGCACATGTTCCTGTGAATTGTAAATTCTGTCTAGCTAGCCCAGTTTTTGTATCTTGGAGAATACTATGTAAATTCACTCCAAACTCCTAATACTAAATTCACATCTTCCATCTGAAATATCATCATCATAGCTTAGTATGTTCATACATTTCTTCAAAAATCTATCCTCCTTTGTTATATTTTCCCTTCTGAACCCCCAAACACATCTTCACTGTTGCAAATCAAATTTAGTTCCCACCTATAAGTAATATCCCTTGCTGAAAGCCGATTATTTCTCCCAGAATTTTCTTAACCTCCATTATAGCAGTTTTAGGTGGAATATACATGCATGCCAGTGTAATCCTCCTCCCTTGCCAGTAGCCCCCCTTAGTACTACAAATCTACATTTATCATATTTCTGTCCTCTTCAATCATTACTACAGCTCCTCTTGCAATTAAAACAAGTACTCATATTTTCCTTTGTCTCAGGTAATCCACTGAATAACCATCCTGAAAACCTTTCTTCATCAAATTCACATGTTCAGTTCTCTCCAAGTCTGTACATTTTAATATAGTTCACTTATCTTTCTTTTTTGTATTTATCTATGAGATCACTGACATTTAAGGACCTTACAGAAAGCATTACTGTATTAAAAAGTTATTATTCAAATATTTTATGTATAACAGTTTTTTTGTTAAATGTCTAGTTCCAACTTTTGTGTTACAAGCATACACTGTTTGGTAGGCTGATCTTTTATACAGTTGTTTCTTGTCATATCCATATGAACCTATGTCACATCTTGCAAAACTTTTTGTTTTATTGAAAGCTATCAAACAAAAAAAACACACACCCCAGTACCCCCTTAAAGTATATCAACTTAACTCATTACATCCTAGTGATGCCTCCAAGTGCATCTGCAGTTAACTTCTACTGACACCTCTACACGTCAAATTCTACTTGTTCATATTTGCATCAATAATTCCAAAACCACATTATGTAATAGGTTTCACAAGATTTCCTCTTAAATCTTACACAACTGCAAACCTAACTGCATTAATATTTACCTCTGTGTAGTGCAGATAAAGAGATAGTAACTGTTTTTATGATATTAATTTATATACATATCATTTTCACATTTTTCTATCTCAACAGCTAACATAGACAGAGCTCCTTAGCCTCATAAGAAATCCCCCAGGTAGATGAACAAAATGCTGCTGACAGTATCTGTGTAACTTCAGTGGTTGCTGAGATATTGTAAGTTGTTTACAAAATATTAGAAATGTAACAGTTACTGTGTTTACTGTGAGTTATAAAATTCGGTTTAAGACCTATAACCTAAAGAACACTACCACTATAAAAATAGTTTATGATGTAGAGTTTGCCATTTATACTTCCTTCATAACCACTATGGTTCCAGAGATATGACCATTTGTTTGAAATGTGAGGACATAATTTGATTCTGTCAAAAGGCTTAGACTCTGCCCATTTGAAGTTATACTGCAAACTACGTGAGCTCCATTTGAGTTAATAATAACACACAACATCTTCACATACTGATGTTTTTACACTCCTAACAGGAACAAATGTTCTAAACTGACAACCACACTCTCAAACTTGAGTTAACCTAAATGAAATGTTACCCATGCTAAGACGCATGGTGCAGCCTGTGTTTCTACGAAGTGGCATTTCTTTTTTCTTAGCTTTATAGCTCTCCCAGCTGAGTAAGCACTTGAATACTTTCAGAGAACATTCTCTAATAGCCATTTCTCTTTATCAGACTGTCTCCTGAAGACATGAGAAACATATACAAAAGTGTTAATAAACATACATTTACTTGCTAGAAAAAAAGCCTTATAATATTTAATACTGTTTTTCATTTACTTGCTTTCTCTTAAAAAGTGTTACTAGTTCTAGCTAGGGGCCTTAAGTCCTTCATTTCCCTCTTCAAGAATAAGAAAAAGCACACTAACTTTTTTTCTTTTATCATGCTCTTTTAACCAGGCTTTTTATATACTGCAGTGTCTACATTTCTTAAAACTGAACAAGGAGCAAGTGAGAAGGAAGAATGAAAAAAGAAATAAATAGAAGCACCTGTTCTGATTAGTATCCCCATTACTCTTAAAAATAACTGAGAAAACTTTAATGCATGTAGAGAAAATCATCAAGAAAAAAATTGTTCTACTTATATTTAACTTCCTCCTTCCTCTTCTCCTCTCCTAAGTATTTTTCTAAACATTAATGACATGAAGTAGGTCATATGCTTTAGAGTCCCCTACAAGTTTAGCAAAGTCCAAAAAAGTCCAATATTTCCAGATTTTCTTGTTTTGCCATATTTCACAAATATAATTACTGCTTTGTAATCCTATATTTGTCAGTTTCCAAGTTACTGGTTTTCTTCATGTTCATCTCCCTTTGACAAATCCTGTCTCTGCTTCATTTCCAATCTACTCTCAGTTGTTCTAGTTGACTCTTGTGCTTTTTTCACTCTCAAGCATTTTTCATTGAAACATTGGAAAAGGCTTCACTGGCACAGTCTCTCTGACACCTTTATTACCAGAAGAACAAGAAGCAGAATCTTCTTCCATTTAACAGCTCACTTTTGTTGGACAAACTTTTGTATTTCCTCCTTAGCAAGTACTTAATCAAAAAATGATTTTGTCCTAGGGAAGAATATTGTGAAGGCAGCTGGGTTCATAGGTGTTAACTATGCTAATGACCACAAGGGCCTTTTTAAGGCTAGCCATAAATCCCAAATTTCTGACAAGTTCTGATACCATTGATAAGTGAAAGCAGGGGCTTGGGAGATGAAACGTTTACAAGCAAGGCCTATGAACCATTTACAGGTTGCCTGTGTCTATTAGAGAGACAGTTGTTAAACCAGGGATTAATTTACTGTTCCCCATCTAATTGCCAAGTTACATTTGAATTGGGTTAGGGAGGAGGAGAAACTCTTTCACTTGTCTCTCTAGCAGGTCCTACTTATATCACAGACAAGGTTTATGCCTTTAGAATGGGCAACTCTGGTGCTGTTTGTTTTGTGGATAAACAGGAGGTCCATCAGAGTGGGGTTTGACAATGTCCTGTATGTCAGCCATAGATCTCCCCTCAAAAGCCTGTAGGAGGCAGAATACAGGTATAGAGAGCCTTGAGGGGGTCTGCATAGGGCATTTTACTTACACATGGTATTCTTTTGGTAAAGAACCTCTGTGGGCATTCTAAATGTTGGATATGCTTGATAAGATACATACCAAAGTGGGCATTGGACTCAATGATAGATCTGATGAACGCTGAATACAGTGGAACAATGACTTCCTTGGACTTCGATGCCATACCTTTGTTTATAAGTTGCTCAACATAGAATGACTTCCTCACTACTGTAGACGTGTGATTGCCAAAGACTAGATTACTGTGTGTGTGTCCCCAAGAGCCTGATTACTGGGCCAACCCTAGGGGTGTGTTGTCAATATGACAGCTACCTGGGGTGGATGACTTCCTGAAGGATACTATTATGCATTTCTTGGCATTTACCTTTAGTCCATGGGTTTGACAACAGTTATTTGCATCAGCTCTTCCTGGAGAACATTTGTGTCAGTGTGGTATTCAATGGCAGCTCCTAATTTGCAATCATCTGCAAATATAGTCAGCCAGAGACCACTGACATTGGCCTTGACTTCAGAGAAGTAAATACCAAAAAGCAGTTGTCCAAAGACTGATCCTTGAGGAACTCCACTTGTGACTGGCCTCTTTGTAGCGGTAGACTCGCCAATTCTAACCTCCTCAGTCCTGTCTGTGAGCCAGTTGGCTATTCATTGAGTGACATACACGCTTGTACCCAACCTCTTGAGTTTGTTAATGCCCAAGTGGGGTATTGTGGCAAATACCTTGGCCAGGTCAAGGTAGGCAGTGTGAACTATTTTGCCCTCATCCATTGTTTGGTGACGACCTGACGGTGAGTAGTCATTACCTGCCTTAATGAAACCAAACTGGGATGGGGCCAGTGTATGTAAGTATACTATATCACTATCCATCATTTTCATGATAATTCTTTCCATGGCTTTACATACAAGACTAGTGAGACTTATGAGTCTGTAGTTTTCAGGGTCTATAGATAGCCCACCTTTTTGCAGAGGGATGACTGATGCAGGTCTTCATTCAAGAGGCATGAAGCACTGTTTGGAGGCTACAGTTAAATAGTAATTCCAGAGAGCCTGATAGGTCATGTTTCATATTATTTAGAAGGCATCCTGGGATATTGTCTGGACCCATGGATGCAATGTTTTTGACCTTAGAGAGATCTTAAGGACCTGTTCCCCAGTGGTAGCAGGGGGAGTTATATTTGATGATATTTCCTGATGGAAGGTTGATGGGAAGTGAGGGGGTAAAGTTAATCTGAATTTATTGGCCAGTAAGTGTTGCAGAACTAGCTAAAGAATGCCTTGTGGCTGCCCTTGGCCTGGGAGGCCAAATTCACCTCAAAATTGGCTTTCGTAGACTTTATTTGTCCTTTAAGTTGTCTTCTTAGTTTGATAAGAGTGTTTTTATTCAGCTGGGTTTTGCCATGATTTTTCTCCTTCTGTAATACAGTCTACTGATATTGTGACTCCACTCAGGGAGGTTTGATTTTATGCATGAGTTCTGTACTTCTTCCTGGTGGGTATAGCTGCCTCTATGCAGCTGTTAACATGATTGCACAGGGTTTCTTTGAACAGCTCTGCATAGGCAGCAGTGTTCTGAGGATTTACTGGGGCTTGAAATGTTGCCAGGTTATCGGCAGGGCTAGTCACCAAGCGGTGTAAACCTTGGCTCTAGATGATTGCCACTGTGGAAGTGACACCTCGACCCCATGTGCAAAAATGGTAAAAGGTGATGAGGATGTATGGATCACTTAATAGCAGGAAGGTAGCCTTACAGTAGTTCCTAAATATTCCAGGTTTAGCTTGGGGGGAGGGGCAGATTTTACTTTTTATTTCTAGGGAGACCATTTTGTGGTCTGACCTTACCAGGAAAGGAATTAGAATTGGGTAAGTGCAGAACTGTCACATATTAGCAAGTACCAGATCCAGTATGGTTGCATCCCTGGTTTGAATCTCTCACCTGCTTCTCAACATTCCCTGAATAGTGGTATAAATTTACTCCGCTATCTCCCACTTTTAGTACTTTGTCCTTCTGCCACAGTTTTGTCAGAATCAACTGCTTCTGCTAGTAGGATTGGATTTTTACTATTAAAGGCCTGGGTTGGTTTCTCATAGCCAGGTTTAGAGCATACAGATGATGTGCCCTTTCAATTAACAACTCCTGCTGTGGAATACCAATCCAGTTGCTTATTTGTGCTTCCATCCAATTAATACAGTTTGTTCCTTCCAGCTTCACTGGTACAGCAGAAATTCTCAGGTTTTGCATATGTGCTCTGTCATCTAATGCTATTATTTTTTGAAGCATCACTTCTTGTGCAATCTCATATTCAGCCAGCCTTTTCTTCATTTCGACCTCTGATTTTTGCAGTTTTATCACCTCATCTGAATATCTGTTTAAAGCTTTTTCCATTTTTGTCCATCCTTTTACTGTATGAGTTGATGAGTCTCCATTGGTACTTCATTTATTTTAGTCAGGTATGTGTGCAGTTGTCTTATACTTTCCTCTAGGTTACTGTAAGTCAAGTCTGGAGCTTGCACTGCCTTCTTCTAAACAGCTGCAGTACTTTTCCCAATAAGTGTTTTTATTCACACTTTGAAGCTGATTTCCTCTATTTCTTTTTTCCTGGCATCCAGGCAGTGCACTTACTAGCCAGTGACCAAAATGTACCCAGAAATATAAATCCACTGGCCTTCTCTGCTAAGTTTCTGTTTTCACTCTGGGTGAGATAGAATTAAGCTGTTAATGTGCTGCCATTTTGGAAGTCCCCAGGGTCCAAATAACTTAACTAGCTAAGGATGATGGTTGCTAAGCCTCTAAGTCTCACCCTCACTGCCTACTTTAGTAAAACAAATGGGTCCAGCAGGGCTGAGTCAATTTAGAAAAAAAAAAAAAAAAACAAACACAAATAACATATATTGATGAGGAAAAAAGTGCTTGATACAAATAAAGATGCTCACAGGAAAAACATCTGTGTGTGAAAGAAGAAACACTAGATAGCTTCAGAGTTATAACACACCGCCAAGCTGCTCAGTCAGTATGCTCCAGGTGCAGTTAACCATTGACAATACACCTATTCAAATCACAGCTAGCTACAGGCCCCTAAATTTGACTCAAGATGCCCACTCTGCCTATCTTGACCTCTTCGAATCTATCAAGATTCAACCCTTTACCCTGATCCTGGGCAACGTTCACTACCCAAACATAGACTGGAACTACTACTCATACCAGAACACAAATGCCCAGCAATTCCTCGATTTTGTTAATGCAAACTTGGAACAGCTAGTCGATACCCCCACAAAAGTTGATAATATCTTGGACTTAGTATTAACCAACACAAGTAACCACTGCAGCATCCCTAAAATTACCATCTCCCCCGACCCCGCTCTAGCTAGGGTCAAACAAAAAACTACTTCAAAGCTGATTACAACCTCCGAAGGGATGGTATAAACAGCTTTATGGCCCCCTCCCCTCTGTAGGAACTGGCACCAATGTCCAAATCTACACCAAAGTACTATACGAGCATTTCTGTAGAGGCATGGAATCAGGAATAGCCAACAGGATGAAATCATACTATGCAAGGAAGAGTAAACCTGTATGGTGGACACCTGCAATAAATAAACTCTGTAACAAAAGGAAAAAATTGCTGTCCAGGACCAAGAAGTAGCAGGTCAACAACTGTAAGCCATCTCTCCTTAGCCTGAACAAGCAAATAAGAGCACTAGTGAAATCCTCCAAAGCAAACTTTGAATCCAGATTGGCCACATCTACTAGACATAATCGTAAGGCCCTCTTCACACATGTCTACAGTTTCAAAGATAGCACCCAGATCTGCTCACAACTGGTGGTTAAGGACACCACATACACAAATACCATAGATATAGCCAACTTACTGGCTGACAGATTCAGCGAAAACTTCATCCCATCAGTAAATCATGAGGTGACCCCAGTACCTGCCCCCTGCTCTTATCTCTAGGGAACAGGTCATCACTGCCCTCCCTCTCTCCTTCTTCTACTTCTTTCGGCTTTTCCTGGCTAGGGGTCGCCACAGTGGATCACCTCTGCTCATGATTTTCAGTGGAGTTTTAGAGTGTCGAGTTGCCAGCCCGGCACTCAACCTTCTACAGAAGGCACACACGCACTCACACCTATGGCCAATTTAGAGTGTCCAATCCACCTGCAGCATGTCTTTGGGATGTGGCTTCCATGGGACCTGATAACATCCCAGGCTGCATCCTACATGAACTCAGGAAGGAATTTGCAGCACCATTAGGCGCCTTATTCAACCAAAACCTGAGTACCAGCTTCATCTGAGCTGAATGGAGGCCAGCCACTGTCATCCCTTTGCACAAAGGTGGACCATCCACCAATCCAGGAAATTATAGACTCATCAGCCTAACTTAAATAAAAAAAGACAAAGTTAAAACAAATATAAAACGACCAAAGGTAGAAACCCGTACTAGCCTGATCTGCAAGACTATGGAGCAGATTAACATGGACCTCATGAACAAGGATATAAGGGGAAGTTGTGTCTGTTAAATTTGGTTGACTTCTTTGAGACAGTCACCAAAGCCATGGACGAGGGGAAGACTGTGCACACTGCCTACCTTGACCTGGCCAAAGCCTTCAAAACTATTCCCCATTCAGCCATAATAGAAAAACTCTCTCAACGAGGCATCAATCCGTATGTTACCAGATGGGTAGCAAACTAGCTCACTTACAGAACCCACCTAGTCAAAATAGAGGAAGCTACCTTAAGTAGTAGACCCGTAATGAGGGGTGTACCCAAGGGATCTGTCTTGGGGCCTCTGTTATTTGTGATATACTTTTCTGAGGTGCAGGCCAAAACCTATGGGCTATGGCTAACCAAGTTTGCAGATGATTGCAAGCTGGGTGCTGTCATCAATTCCTTTGGTGATGTGGACATCCTCCAAGAGGGTCTCACCCAAAGAAATGACTACTGCCAGAAGCATGGCCTCAAGCTGAATACCAAAAAATGCATCACCACCCCCTTTGGGGAGAGTGACGTCCCCACAAATCATCACATTAATAACATCCTAAGCACGCAATCAGTCAGGAGGGATTTGGGCATCCAGGTTGATAGCAACCTAACTACTGACCATGTTGCTTCTGTTATACAGAAAGCTTTTTACATGCCCCACCTTAGAAGTAATGGTATCTCATCCAGGGACAAGGAGATCATAACATCCCTGTATTCTTCCCTTATAAGGCCCACTAGTGAGTACAATGCCCCACTCAGCATGTACCTCACAAGGCACATGCAGCAGCTGGAGAGACCACACAGGTTCCTCAACAGGAGAATCCAGGGCCTCAAACATCTATCCTACACTGACAGGACTGCTGCATATCTACAAGTCAAGCTCCACCCAAGTAACCACATGGGCAACCTCAACCTGGGTCTGTGACATCAACAGGACTTGTTGGCGGGACAGACTTGTGTCCCAGAGACTCCCCAATCTGTGGAATAGACTCCCTCCCCATGTCAGAATACCTCATTATCCCTTTTTAAGTACAACCTGGATAACTGGAAGGGAAACAGAAAAGCCATCCCTGGGATTCCATCTGTGTCCCTGCTGGATTGGGGCACCAGGTGCTGACTTGGCTAAAAACGGGCTAAACTCTTGACTAGGTTTATAAGGGCTTCAGGGCTAATAGCCTAGTAATTTCCTATGGTCCTATGTCCCGACTCAATTTTAATGGTAATCATATTGTCTAACAGTCTCGATGGTGGACACAAGTGGTGTAACTCTGTTAAATTACAGATTATGCAATACAGGCTTCCTGAGAGACAGAAGCTCAGAGATTCACTGACTAGCAGTGCTCCAATGAAGTATTTAGTAGCTGGAAGAATCAAGTTTTGTTGGTTAATTTTACACCCCCCCCCCTCCCTCAAGCTTTTGTAAAAAAAAAAAAACCAAGGAACATGAATGACAAATAAATTATTTTTACTGTAAAGTTTACCACTACAAAACCACATACATTATGCTCATCTGAAAAACTACTTGACTCACCTGAGAACAACGAAGGACAAATCCATAAAGGAGAAGTGGATTACCAGCAAACAAAGTCTGAATCTGTGCTGGTGCTTGAATTGGTTCCTGTTCAGTTCTGCTAGACTGTTGCCACTTAACAGAAATGGAAGTGCATCCCAGTTGCCTTATTCTTTGTATCATTAATGTAGACATCTATGAAGAAAGTTCACAATTTGTTTATTAAGTGTAATGGTATTTTTCTTAAATCTGTTCATCTTTTTTATTTTGTAATACTAAATATAGGCACAGTAAAAAAATGTGGTACTAAGAGTAACACTAGACCTTTGAGGATATCTCCCTCATCAGATATATATATTGTGAGACTATACCCACTGCAGACATTTTTATTTGGTATCAGATATTTCATGAGTCCTAACTAGTGCTGCCCACTGACAACATCAGATTATTCAGGTCAGTGAATGAAACAGACAGCATTGTTCTATAGCTGTGCCCCTAAATACTACATCAAAATAGTGCAAGAAACTTCTCTGTGTGGAAGATTTTCAGTCCATATATTTCTAGTTAATCACTGTATATTAATCAGATCAGACAATAGTAGTAGAAGTAGCGAACGTAAACTCAAGTCAAAAATTAATAATAGAAAATATTACTTGATCGCTTGTATGTGTACTTAATAAAGGATTTTCGACTGGAAATAGACTGCCTGCCTTGCTTGGATTACTTTCGAATACTTAGTAATGCTGTAGAATTATATATTTTCTATTATTACTTTCTGACTTGACGAGTTTACGTTCGCTACTTCTACTACTATTGTCTGATCTGATTAATATACAGTGATTAACTAGAAATATATGGACTGAAAATCTTCCACACAGAGAAGTTTCTTACACTGTTTTAAATACTACATCAAAGACCACA
The DNA here is from genome assembly GCF_019279795.1 of Protopterus annectens. Taxonomy (NCBI): domain Eukaryota; kingdom Metazoa; phylum Chordata; order Ceratodontiformes; family Protopteridae; genus Protopterus; species Protopterus annectens. The sequence goes on from NC_056736.1 coordinate 677,829,945, forward strand.
GCTGGCTGCACTGGCTAGCTCCGGACAGATCACCTTGACCAATAAAGTTAGCAAGACTCAGGACAGGAAGTAATGGGAAACTGAGTGGGATACACTACAGATGTACGCAAAAAACAAATGCTCAGTATTTTGATAACTGTGTCATGCAACTTTCCTAGCTTAATTTGCAAGTGCTTCTTCTAGCAAATACATGTAACAGGAAGCAACTCTAATTAACAACGATAAAACATGAGGATAGAAGGTAGCACAAAAACAACGCAAACAGAATAAGCATCCCTTGGGGCAAGATACCCTGTAGCATAGTCATTTCAAATGATGCTGGACCTCTAGAAATTACAATTAATTTGTAAGGTTTTGTCATCATATTGCCCAAAGCCTAAGTCACTAACCCAAACAAAGGCTTACTATATGTCTGACGCACATGAATCACTTACTGCTTGATAAGATTCAACAGCGCTTGTCCACACATTTTATACTGTCCCTTCTTCTTGACCGGTGGACATAAGATAGTTACTCAGAGTTTGCCATCAAAATTTCAAAGGCTTATGTATGAAAATCATGTGGTTGAAAGCACGTGTTCAAAGTTTCACAATGCTGAACTGGAACAATACAAAATCCTAATAATGAAAGTAAAGTGTGCTTCACTACTATGAGTTTGGCTTTGTGAATGGAGATCGTGGTACAGTGAGGAATGGGGAATTCACACTTTTCCTCACTGTAGTGCGATTTCTGAGTTGGTATATATAATTCACAGGGGGTGTGGGGGTGCAGGGGGGCTTCCCACCCTGCTAAAATGTAAAAGGACATACAGACTTTCGAAGCCTAAAATCTGGTACATTTAATGTAGTTTGTCTAGTTTCTGACGTTTGACATTTAGACTAAATTTTGTTTTTGTTTTTGGCATTTTACTTCTTTCTTTTGCAAGGAAATTATTTTGCCTTTGATGTTTTGATGGTAAACAAGAAGTTATGTACTCACCATAACGTTCGATGTATGTAGTCCATCTCGCCTCACATTCTTACCCGTGGGTTTGGAGCCGAACCTCGGCTCCGACTCAGTCATACTCTAGCTCAAAGTCTTTCAACTGGCTAGGCTAAGAAGGTATCCCATGCTGCACTGCTCCCTTTCCCCAGATTTTGTTTGCTGCGAGCTGATCATTCACTCCTCCACATACAACAACATAGAGAGAAGGAAGAACATAATAACCAGAAAGGAATTTGAAACCATACACCAAGTACAAAGCAAAACCAAAAACCAAAAAACCAAGTAGCCTGAATCAAGTCAGGATAGGTATTGGAATGTTAACCATTGATATTAGGCTGACAGATAATAAAGCCAGAAGTTTAATCCTTCTGGCTTTATTATCTGTCAGCCTGGTGCCTTATTGTGAGTTTACAGCATTCCGCAATACCTATCCTGTGGACTTGATTCCGAACACAAATTTGAAACCATACCTAACCCCTAGGTCCTCCAGGATGGGGGAAGGAGAGGGGGTAAGTAAGAATGCGAGGCGAGATGGACTACATACATCGAACGTTATGGTGAGTACATAACTTTTTGATGTTATGTAGTCCAATCTCACCTACATTCCTACCCGTGGGACAGCGTCCCCAGCACCTGAATCCTGGGAGGCTCAGTGGAAAATACTCCTGAGCACTGTGTGGAACCAAAGGAAGACCTGCCTCTGGACGCCAAATCCAACTTTTAGTGAGTAACAAAGGTGTGAGGAGATGCCCAAGTAGCCGCAGCACAAATATCATCCATAGACAACCTGGCCTGAAAAGCTGTAGATGTAGACACAGATCGGGCAGAATGACCCTTCACTCGAAATGGTAAATCTTTGCCACCTGAAGCATAAATGAATGAAATACAACTGGAAATCCATCTGGACAAAGTGACTTTGGAAACAGGAGACCCAATCCTGTTTTCTGAAAATGAGACAAACAACTGATCTAATTTTTTGAGATCCTTTGTTCTATGTAAATAGAATCGTAATTGTCTGTGCACATCCAGCTGATGAAATCTAAATTCTGCCTTGTTCGAGAACTCTGGAAAGAATACAGGTAGTTCAATGGATTGGTTTAGATGAATGACGGAAGCCACCTTCGGTAAGAACTAAGGGTTAGGTCTGAGAGAAACCCTGTCCTTATTGAAAAATCAAGTAAGGTGGTCTAACTGATCAGGCTTGAAGCTCCGAGACACGTCTGGCTGAAGTGATGGCTACTAAAAAGATGGTCTTCCACGTCAAATATTTTAAATCACAAGTGGCTGCAGGCTCGAAGGGAGGTGAAGTGAGATACTGTAGAACAAAATTTAAGTCCCAAGGCATTACTGGCTCAAACACTGGAGGACGAAGCAGCATACTGCCCTTCAGGAATGCCTTACAAAGTCTGTGTGCCATGAGACTAGGCTCATCAGCGACTTGAAAAGTGGAAATAGCCGCCAACTGGACTTTAATAGTTGTGGCCGCTGATCCTTGGTTGAAAAGCATGGAGAGGAACTCCAGAACTGATGAAACTGGAGCTGTATAAGGACCAATTAGTCTTGCCTGCGCCCAGATGGAAAATCTCTTCCATTTGCTGGAATATATTTTTCTGGTGGAAGGCTTATGGGAAGAAGACAGAATATGAACCACTTCCGGCGAAAAAGAATGAAGCCTGACTAATGATGGAAGTGGAGGAGCCAGGCTGTCAGCCGGAGGGTCGGAAGAGAGGGATGGAACTGCCCTGACATACGAGTCAGCAAATCTGGTTGAGGGTCCAGAATCCAGGGGGCATCCACTAGGTAAGGATGGAGGAAGGGGAACCAAATTTGACGAGGCCAGTGTGAAGCAATCAGAATAATTTTGCTTCCCAAAAATTGCGTTTTCTGAATAACCTTTGTCAGCAGAGGAACTGGAGAAATGGCATACAGCAGACCGGAGGGCCAATCGTGAACTAGAGCGTCCCTGGGTGACTCTCCCTGAGGGGGGATAAGGGTGAAGTAGCTGCCGCATTTGGTACTGAGGGGGCTGGCAAAAAGGTCGCAGCAAGGCTGACCCCATCTGCAGAAAATCTGCTCCGCAACCTGATTGTTCAGGGACCACTCGTGAGGCATCAGAATCGCTCTGCTCAACCTGTCGGCAATCACATTGGACTTCCCCGGAATGTGCGTTGCTACAAGAAAACATTGGGAAGCCACTGCCCACTGCCACACTCGCATGGCCTCTCTGCAAAGGGGATACGACTTGGTTCCTCCCTGTTTGTTTACATACCATACCACTGACATATTGTCTGTGTGGATCGCAATTGTCCCGAGAGGAAGAAAGCTCTGGAAAGCTCTGAAGTGCTTGCAATGCTAGTAGCACTGCTCTCATCTCCAGGACATTGATATGCAGATGCATCTTGTGTTCCTGCCATGTGCCTTGGACTGTCCTTCCTAGATAATGCCCCCCCACCCAATCTGGGAGGCATCCGTGGTCACTGTGGCAACTGGAGGGGACGGAAGAAAGGGTTTTACCGCGTCGAGGCTGCTGGTGTGAAGCCACCAGTGTAGATCCTCCTTGCACCTGTGATTATTATGAGGTGAGAAAGAGGAAGATATTGCAAAGACCACAGGGCGAAGAGTAGCCATTGAAGGAGCTTCATGTGTAGCCTCGCCAAAGGAACCAGCATAATTTTTGCAGCCATCGTGCCCAACAATTTGAGGATCAATCTTGCCTTCACTCTTCTCAAAGGAAGTAACGCATACACCTGCTGTTGTAAACTTTGAATCCTTTCTCTTGGTAAGAACGCCCTCATGAGCACAGTGTCTAACTCGGTGCCTATAAAGGTGACACCCTGCGAGGGCAACAAGACAGACTTTTCCCAATTTAAAGTTATGCCTAATTGTTGACAGAGATTAATTGTGGCATCTCTGGTTTGTAGGAGTAGATGCCTGGTGGTGGCAGAAAGGAGCCAGTCGTCCAGGTACGGAAACACTTGGAATCCCTGACGTCTCAAGTGAGCAGTTACTACTGCCATGCATTTGGTGAACACCCTGGGGGCTGTGGTGAGACCAAAGGGAAGGGTGCGAAACTGAAAATGACTGGCTCCCAGCCGGAAGCATAAATGACTTCTGGATGCCCTGTCCATCTTTATATGGTAGTAAGCATCCTTGATGTTGATGGAGCACATCCACACTTCTCTTCCCAACAATGGGAGAATGGATTGCAAAGTGACTATTCGGAACTTGGACTTCTCTACATAGGTTTTCAATCTGCTGAGATCCAAAATGGGTCTCAGGTCCCCTATTCTTTTCAGCACCAAAAAGAATCTGGAGTAAGTCCCTAATCCGAACTGGTCTGAGGGGACAGGCTGGATGGCTCCTTTTTCTAGCAGCTTTAAAACCTCTGAAGCTGCGGAATCCCTTTGATTGTGAGGAACATCTGGGATTTTTTTGATCGAAGCGGGAGCTGAAGAGAAGGGAATGCAATATCCTCCGGAAATTATTTTTAATACCCATTGGTCCTGAGTTATACTTTGTCAGGCCTCTGGGTATAGTGAAATACGACCACCGACTGGCTCCAGAAATGCACAGTCGGGCCTCCCATCAGGAGCGCTGGTCGGGAGAACCACAAAAGGAATCATGTCTCCCTGGTTATGCAGGCCTCTTCTGCCCCTAGGGCGGCATCTGCCAGAATTACCACTCCCTCCCCTGCCTCTGGAGGGGGACTCACCTTGTGCGTCATGAAAAAATCTCTGCGATTTTTTGAACCACATCTTCCCACCCCTCTGGATCTTAGGATAAGGCCTAGAGGGTAGGGAAAAACGGACTCCCACAGCAGACAGAGTTTTTCTCTTTTGCTCGCACCGAGTGAGAATGTCCTTCACCTTGGTTCCGAATAAGGAGGAGCCATCAAACGGGGCGTTGGTGAATGCAAACTTGAAGGCCTCAGCGCATCCAGGAGTGTCTCCTAAGAGCAACTCCTGAACTCGTTG